>NW_017307873.1:302048-320961 GCF_000935625.1 Nanorana parkeri
TTCCTATATAAGATAACCACCCCAAAATGGCCGACCAAATCTCCCGAGATTTCCTGTCCAATCAGGACACCAGGCTTCTCCAAAATGGTGCTGGAGACAATTGTAGAGGCTAAACAGTGCTGAACATATTTACATATAAACATATCAAAATCGCTGAAAGTAGTTATATACACTTATTAACCCACTTTATCCTGCAGCCAGCTAGGCTGCCCTGTCACTGGCAACTGCCTACATTTCCCCCCCCATTTAAGAAGTGCAATCCCTTGCATTCACCTAGGGAGAGGTAATTAACAATGTGCAATAATATAGCAAACAAGAAAACAAGCAACCCATAACAGTCAAGTCACATAGTCAGAATACTTGACAGGTTTCAGTCCCCTGGTAGTACGCTTGGGTAAGCGAGGCTCCGGATCTTCCAAATGTTCATCTCCATCAGAGGCAACAGGGCACTGTTCCTCCTCCACAAGCCGGAGATAAGTTCTCTACCGCCGGCAGAGGAGGCAGGCACCAGGCTGTGGAATCACTGTTGAGGATCTCCTGGTTGACGTCCCATCTAGCAGATGGAGGATAGACAGGAACGGGATTGCCAATTAGCGAATCAGCACTGAACACACAGGGACGAAGAAGATTACGGTGCAGTCTCTTGTGAGGCCCATCCGGCTCCTCGGACACCAGATCATACACAGGCTGGCCAGGAAAAGGTTGCTGCTTGACCCGATATGGACGGGGTTCCCATTTGGCAAACAACATCTCCTACATATTGCGGCCAACGTTCTCGATGGTCTTGCTCTAAGGTGCGAATCAGTCCCAACAATGTGCGATTAAAACGTTCACAGGCCCCATTTCCTTGGGGGTGGTAAGGGGTAGTATGAGACTTCCGAATATCACTAAGGCGGCACAGTTCTGAAAACACCTTGGACTCAAAGTTTGGCCCCTGATCAGACAGAATCCTTTTGGGGCACCCGTAGGGCTGGACCACATGGGTCCAGAACAGCTTAGCTGTGGTGGCGGCAGTCTGATCTTTGGTGGGTACTACAATGGCGAACTTAGAGAAGTGGTCCACAAACACCAAGGCATAGCGATACCCCGAAGAGGTGTCAGCCACTGTCAGAAAGTCCATGGTTAGTAACTCAAAGGGTTCCCCTATGCTCACCACCAAGGGGGTAGTTTTCTCTGTTTTCCCTTTGTGTATAGCACAATTCTGACACCCCTGACATGCCTTCTGCACCCACTTGTTCAAAGTTCAAAGTTCGGAATAAATCTGCGGTAGTAGCCCACAAGTCCAAGGAAGGAGCAAAGTTCCGTTACCGTTTTAGGAATGGTCCACATCTGTACAGCCTGAATTTTATTGGGATCGGGGCACACCCCCTTTGCCTCCACCACATGCCCTAAACACTGTATTTTGGTTCTCATGAGATGACATTTTTCCGGTTTGAGCCGAAGGCCATATTGGGCTAGCCACGTGAGAACTGGATCCAGATGTAGCAAATGGTCCTCGAACGTTCTGGAAAATATGATGATGTCATCTAAGTAGTTCAGATCTCCCAAGCATCGTTCCATTAGCCTTTGGAACGTGCTGGGGGCATTGGTCAGGCCAAAGGGCATCCGATTAAACTCGTACAGTCCCAGAGGAGTGATAAAGGCCGTTTTTTCACGATCCTCTTCTTTTACCGGGACCTGCCAGTATCCGCTGGCCAGGTCTAACGTGGAGAAGTACTGCGCCTGCCCCAAGGCCATTAGGGATTCTTCGACCCGGGGCAGTGGGTAAGCATCCCGATGAGTGCAGGCGTTCAATCTGCGATAGTCCACACAAAAACGTAAGTTGCCATCCTTTTTCCGCACCAGAACTATGGGTGCAGCCCAGGGACTACGACTCTCTCGAATCACCCCCCCTTGCAGCATACTACGTAATAGGTCCTTGACCTCTTGGCAAAGGGCAGGGGGTATATTTCGATACCTTTCTCGAATAGGAGCCGTGTCTCCGGTGTGGATGGGGTGATCCAAAACATTTGTACAGCCGTAGTCTTCAGGGCCCTGGGAGAATGCGATCCTATGTCTGTGAACTAGTTGCTGGAGCTTGTTCCGTTGTTCAGGGACCATCTCCTGCACTGGAAGTGCAAGTTGTGCTAACCATTGTGATAGGTGGGCATCTTCCGAGTCAGGTAGGGCCGTTTGCAAAGAAGCACAGGCGGCCTCCACCCCAGGACAAGGGTCCGTAATGCAGCTCTTGGGCACTGTATATATTTCGGCAAGGGCCACGTTTGTGGGCACTTGGATCGGAGTGGACCCCAAGTTAACCAGTTGCACCAAAACTTGTCCCTGCCGGACAACGGACAGAGTTCTGGCTACCAACCATTCACCTTTTGCTCCTAGGTTACGTTGTGGTTCTACCATCACGGTCTCCCCTCTTACGTGTCTTCTAGCCACCACCGGGAGGGAGCACACTAACTCACGACGTGGGGGTATAATAACCCGCTGACGGGCTGGTAGGCGAACCCCACTTTCTCTGTATGCTTCTGGCGCTGTGTCTGCACAGCCCGACAAGCGTTGATCAGGTTCTGCAGCTGTGGCTCCGACTGCCCGGATACCTGCGTTGAAGCTTCCTGAAGAAGGCGGGTTAAGTCCAGTTCGTTTAGGGCGTTCATGCCCAACACCACGGGAATCTCTGGGAATGAGGCATTCTGGGTCACCACAACCCCGACCCTTGGGAGGGTTTGTTCATAGACCTTCACAGACATCCAGGTGACCCCCACTACTGGAATAGGTAGGTCATTAGCAGCTTTCAACCTTAACCAGGAGGGGTCTAGAGTTGGGGTCGGCCCAAAATGTTGTTGGTAGAATGAATAGGCCATAGTAGTGACTTCTGATCCCGTGTCCACCAGACATCTGGCCGGTCATCCGTTGAGCGTTACCGTCGCCACTGGGCAACCAGAAATCATTGTAGGATCACGTTGGGGCCGTGAATGAACATTTCCCGCGGGTCGCCCCTCCACCACAGGAACCTCTAGTTTAAAGGATGGTGTTGTGGGGCATGAAGGAGTGAGGACGTGCTTGTGAGAGCTCCCGTCCCAGCCGCCTATCTATCTGCTAACATCCGAGCAGTTATGCACCGGAGAGGGTCACAGCCTAAGCAGGGGAAGAAGCGATACTCACCCCAACTCCCGAGGACACCGAGGACTCGCAAAGGCGCCATAGACGCCTTCCTCTCGGATCGCGGCAGCGAGGACAGGGCCGCATCCAAGATGGCGCCGGACCGCGAGGTCACAGAATGCCAGGCCAATGAGGATCTCGCTGGGCCCTCGTCCCCGGCTGGGGTAAGCGACGCTACGGCGGGGAGCTCCCCGGGCACACACAGACCACAGAGCCTGGCGGCTGACATGCTGGCAGGGGATGGAGACCTTAGGTCCCATATCTGGTCTCTCCCCACTAAGGCTGACCTGGACATGTTTATGAACAGGATGGAGCAGGCCTTCAAGAAGGACATTGCTGAAATAAGGCAGGAGACTGCACATTTGGGGAACAGAGTGGAATCCCTGGAAGCATTACAGGATGATTCATTGGTGGCCATGTCCCTCCTTAGAGAGCGCAGTACCACACATGACAGGCAGATTGCTACCATTTTGAATCAGCTGGATGACCTGGAAAACCGCAGTCGCCGGTCAAACATAAGGATCAGGGGACTCCCTGAGGCCACGGGGCCTAAAGACATTGTCCCCACGCTACAGGGCATCTTTCGGAGTATTTTGAGCCTGGGTCCTGGAGACCCTATAGAGATAGACAGAGCACACCGCACCCCACCCTCCCCTAATGTGGAGCAACCTAGGGATGTGATTTGTAAACTACACAAATACTCTGTGAAGGAGGCCATTATATCTATCATGAGGGATAGGCCCCAGTTGGAGTTTGACGGTGCGACGCTTCAATTCTTCCCAGACTTATCTAAACGCACGCTTATGCAACGGAAAGCGCTGCGCCCTCTGCTGGACTCCCTTCGCAAGGCACAGCTCCCATACCGCTGGGGCTTCCCCTTCCGCCTAATGGTCCGCAAAGAAGGCATGACAGTATCCCTGATGGAAATGAGCGACCTCCCTGGCTTTTTGAAAGCACTAGACCTCCCTAAGGTTTCGCTGCCGGATTGGAATGCGTCCATTACTATACCACTACCATCTCGCCAACCCCCCTGGCAGACTGTTCCGCCTAGGAGGCCGGGAGGAAGTGCCCTGCCTTCATCATCATCAGAAACTCACATCTGCCGCATTTTTGCATACCTGATTGCACACCCCGGGGACCTCATGACTCACTCTACATTCCACAGCTCCCCCATGTGATAAACCCCCGCAGGTGCGAGGCACCTTATGTGCACAGTTCTTGTTTTTTGAACGCATACTGGCTTTTTCTACTCTACTTGTGGCCATACCCTTAACGTTCTACTGAAGGTTTATTCTCCCAGGATGTTTACCTCCACATGGCTTACCTCCTCAGGAGGAACGCGCTACCCTAAGTTGGCTGGGACGGGTTGCACCCTCCCCTGTTATGCCCTTTCACGTTACCCACTTAGGATTGTCCCCCTTACGGGAGACGTGTCCCGGACGGGACTTTTTGTTTCCCCTCCTGGGAGTCCCCGGTTTGGTGACTCCTCGGACCAGGGAAGCACTACTAGTTGGTCTTAATACCCAATGTTATCATTTTTTGTGTTGGTTTTGTATTGATATACTTTTCCCTTTGTTCTGTGTACTCACCATGTATGTCTTATCTAGGCTCGCAAAATGTTCCTGGCTCGGAGGCACCCGACCTTCTCCTTGGGATACTCCAATGATACCATGTCTGTGTTGAAGATATTGTCGTATAATGTGCGGGGTCTCTGCTCTCCAAACAAGCGGAACAGGCTGTGGAGGGAACTGAGGCACCTGGGAGCACAGGTAGTAATGTTGCAGGAAACTCATTTTCGTGATAATGCTGTACCCAAGCTGCCTACACATATGTACTCTGGTTGGTATCTTAGTAACTCCCCCATACCCAAATCCTGTGGGGTTGCGATAGCTGTCCATAAGAGATGCCCATTCCAACTCCTTGACCAACTGACAGACCCTGGAGGCCGGTTCTTGTTTTTGAAGGGGTCCATAGAGGGCCAGATTTTCACATTTGCCACGGCGTACGCTCCCAATACTCGTCAGCTTACGTTCCTAGACTCTTTACTGGTCAAACTGACGGACTTCCAAGAGGGCCTGCTAGTGCTGGGAGGGGACTTTAATTTCAGTCCCAATACAGTACTGGACACGTCCTCAGGCACATCAGCGCATTCCCTTGCAGCTCTGCGACATTTCCGCAAAGCCTTCTATGACAAGCACTTACTTGACACCTGGAGGGCGACCCATGCATCAGATAGAGACTATAGCTACTACTCTAAGACCCACGACTCTTATTCCCGGATCGATATGCTGTTTATTGATCACTACTACCTGGACACCTTGTGCGAGGCGACTATTAACCCCATAACTATTTCTGATCACTCCTCTGTCTCTCTCTCTATTTCATTGCCCCGGGTTCCCGGCACTTCACGGACCTGGCGCCTCAATGAGAACCTGCTTGACGACCCAGAGGCAGCAGGTGCGACCTCTGAGACGCTACGCCTTTATTTCCTAGAGAACACAGTGGGGGAGACTTCAGTGGGCTCAGTGTGGGAAGGACACAAGGCAGTGGTCCGTGGAGTGCTGATTTCACAGGGCTCGAGACTGAACAAGGCCAGGAAGGCTGAGCTGGACCGCTTGCTAACCTTGATCCAGGGAGCGGAACAACGCCATAAGCGTACGGGTCTCTCCCAGGATGCCCAGGAGCTGATCAACCTCCGTAAAAATCTGACAGACTTCTTAGACCTCCAAATTAAAAAGAAACTGCGCTATGTCTCTCACCTTTATTATGAGCAGGGGAACAAATGTGGGCGCTTACTAGCCAGGGCTTTGAGGAAGAGGCGGGAGATGACTGTAGCGCCCTCTAAAATGTCGCTATTCAATTTAGAGATACCTGGACTGTAACCAGTCTAGATACTGATTATAAACCCTACTATGTCCCCGGAGGCACTGTCCGCCAAAAAATCCCTTATCAGCCAATACCTAAAGGAAGCGCACTTAAAGGCGCTTTCCGCCTCCATAGCGGCTGACCTAGATCAACCTATCACCTCGGAGGAAGTAGAGGCCAGAGGCGGCTCTCTAATTAGGCAAGTAAGGCGGTCGCCTAAGGCCTCGCGCTTACGAGGGCCTCGCGGCCTCCTAACTTGCCTCTGCAGATTCACCTCACCTGGCGAGTTCGTCGCTGGCCAGAAGGGAGCTGCAACAATTTCCAAGCGGGCAGAATGCAGCTCCCGCGGCCTCAGCAAATCCCCGCTCCTCCCCCATCTGCCACTGCGGACCTCGCGGGGAGAATGGGGTGCCGGGCGCAGCCTACGTGCAAGCCCCGCCCCCTCCCCATCTGCCACTGCGGGCCTCGCAGGGAGAATAGGGTGCCCGCAGCCTCAGGACAAGCCCCGCCCCCTCCCCATCAGCCACTGCCGGCCTCGCGGGGGGAGAATGGGGGTGGACTTGCAGAGGCTCCTGCTCTGCCAGCAGTGGCATCGGATTTAGAGGAGGCCGATAACATCAGGGTGAAGAAGGCCTGGGACACATGGAGTTAACCCCTGGATCAGAAGCAGCAGGTGCATGGAGTTCAGGTAAGTGAAGCACCCCTCCTAAGGCTGGGCACAAGACTTTTGTCTTGCGATGGTTGTAAGGTAATGCGTGGATCCATTGACTTCTGCATATTAGATTTAGTAAAACGCGCGTTTCGTGGACAGAAAAACGTGCAAAAACCATGCGGCCAAAAACGTGCGTTTGACGCGCATATTACAACCGCCCAGGTGTGAACCCAGCCTAAAAAAGGAAAATACATGCTAAAAAAAAAAAATCATTCTTGTTTTAAAAATACTGTTGTCAGGACCCAGTCACGCCATAAAGACTGCCTTCCAGTGCGTCCTGCCTGGCTCACTTTGTTTTGGGATAGGAGGGGGCGTGGCGGTCAATAGCACGACATGCAACCCGCCCTCCCCCGCGCCATGCGAACGCCGGCACCCAAACGCATGGAATATTAGTGCTCGCGTATTGGTCCAATGCAATCTGCAAAAATGCTGCATGTGCTACTTTTTTGCAGATCACAATGTACCGGAACACAGGCACTAATTCGTCACGCGTTTGGGTGGTGGTGATCGCTCTGCGGGCGGGCGGCGTGGCTGCGGTGCTATTGACTTCAATGCACCGTCACGCCCCAAAACAAAGTGAGCTGGCCAAGTTGCAGAACGTGATGGGAAAACCAGAACAGGAGGTGAGGAGGAATCTTCCAATGGGGACATCTGTTCTGGTGACAACTAGGAGGGGAATTTCCTGTCACTTTGTAGGAGCCAAAAACGTGCGTTTGACGCGCATATTACAACCGCCCAGGTGTGAACCCAGCCTAAAAAAGGAAAATACATGCTAAAAAAAAAAAATCATTCTTGTTTTAAAAATACTGTTGTCAGGACCCAGTCACGCCATAAAGACTGCCTTCCAGTGCGTCCTGCCTGGCTCACTTTGTTTTGGGATAGGAGGGGGCGTGGCGGTCAATAGCACGACATGCAACCCGCCCTCCCCCGCGCCATGCGAACGCCGGCACCCAAACGCATGGAATATTAGTGCTCGCGTATTGGTCCAATGCAATCTGCAAAAATGCTGCCTGTGCTACTTTTTTGCAGATCACAATGTACCGGAACACAGGCACTAATTCGTCACGCGTTTGGGTGGTGGTGATCGCTCTGCGGGCGGGCGGCGTGGCTGCGGTGCTATTGACTTCAATGCACCGTCACGCCCCAAAACAAAGTGAGCTGGCCAAGTTGCAGAACGTGATGGGAAAACCAGAACAGGAGGTGAGGAGGAATCTTCCAATGGGGACATCTGTTCTGGTGACAACTAGGAGGGGAATTTCCTGTCACTTTGTAGGGATCTCCTCTCATTTCCTGCTGTGTCTCCAGGACAGGAAGTGAAGGGAAATCTCCCTAGCAAGGTACAGGCATAAACATAAAGTGAAGGGGGGTGTAGCCCTTCCCTACTTTGTCTAAACTAAAAAGAAATTCTTGTCTATACTGTATACACTAATATAGGATTGGGAGGTCCCGCTGTGACGTGCTGAAGGTGTATTCCATCATCACTAGTTCCTGCACAGTTACATGTATACTGTACTCTACCACCTACATCCATGTATACTGTATGTACAGTATGTATGATCTGTACAATGCAGACACGTTACATGTACAACACCGACTTCCTGATACAAGACATGCACGGTGTATATACAGCGCCTGTCTATATACAATGTACAGGACACACGTATGATGTATACGGTACCTGCGTCCAGTCCGTCCTGTCCTCTTGTTCTTCCTGCAGTGCTGGGAGGGTGAGCTCTGTGCAGTCAGTGCGAGGAGTGTCTGTGTCCTTCTATAGGCAGGAGGAGAGGAGAGGAGGGAACATAGAGGGGGGCATAGTACAAAGGAGGAGAGGACGAGGAGGGAACATAGAGGGGGGCGTAGTACAGGATCTGATTTACCAGCAGCGTGCAGCATTCTGCCAGCGATCCGCCTCCACATGACAGGTTATTAGTACCGGGATACAATTGTGTCAGGATTATAAAGTGCAGCCTCAAGGAATACATAAAGTCTGATGAACCGTGATCAGAGAACGCAGCGAAAATCCACCCAAATTTTCTGTTGCATAAAAAAATTAGATGGATTTAAATTCAGAATCGTATTGAAGTCAATGAGGGACTGTGTATTCATAGTCCTCTGTGGACGAGGAACTGTCACCATAATGGCATTAGAGTATATAAAGTGCCTCTAAACCAAAAGCAGTTAATATATTGCAGCTCACCAGTCATTAGATGTGGCGGCTGCCTTCGTTTTCTTTTTTTCAGGCTTGTTTGTTATGAAGCGCACTTCTCCTTTAAGACGGTGACGGAGTCCACTCTGTGATTTTACTATGTTGGAATTTTTCTGCTTAGAGAAAAAAGTTGGTTCACTCCGTCCATGCTTCGATCACAGGGGCCTTAACACCATCACTGTTAAGAACCTACACCCTCTTCCTTTGATTTCAGAACTCTTTGACAGATTGCGGGGTGCTCGTGTCTTCTCTAAATTAGATCTTAGAGGTGCCTACAATTTAATCAGAATCCACGAAGGAGACGAGTGCAAGACTGCCTTCAACACCAGGGACAGGCATTAGGAATATCTCGTAATGCCCTTCGGCTTATGTAATGCCCCGGCTGTCTTTCAAAACTTTGTTAATGAGAACTTCAGTGATCTTTTGTATGTCTGTGTTATCGTATATCTTGTTGATATCCTTATTTTATCTCCAGACTTGGACACCGATTCAGGGGCGTCCCAAGGCTGAGTGACAGCCAGAGCGGAGACACCCCAGCGTAGCATCATCGCGCTTGCTCTCCCCTCTCTGCCGGTGTCCATCTTGGCGATGGACGCCGGCAGAGAGGGGAGGGGACATTCACCCTGCGGGATGAGGTATGCCGCCGGGTCCCCTCCTCTTTCACTTTTTCTGCAGAAGACGTGTATCTAAACCTCTGCTTTTAACCTTAGTGGTTAGACAGGTTTTTTTGCATGCTGGCTGGTGAGTGTGCCGGGAAACTTTTTGGTGTTTTACTGTTTGAAGTCCTTCCGTGTGCACCTTGCTGTAAAGCTGGTAACGAATTGATGAGTGCGTTTGCCATTTGTTTTGCTTGACTGATTTGATGCAGTGATGCATGGGGGGTCTCAGCTGCCGTTGTGATGTGCGGGGTCACTTGTGCGTACCTGTGCCTTTAAGGGAGGTTGGGCTTCCTCCTGACAAACCTGCACCCAATTTAATTTTTTGCCCCATGTGCTCCAAGATGGAGACTCTCATAGTTTAGAGTTAGGAGCGCACTATATGGAGATGCCTTGACGTGGCTGTGCGGCTTTCACATTTTCTGCAGAAGACGTGTATCTAAACCTCTGCTTTTAACCTTAGTGGTTAGACAGGCGTTTTTGCATGCAGGTTGGTGAGTGTGCCTGGAAACGTTTTGCTGCCCTCCTCTCTCCTGACACTGTCGGGCTCTCGGTCTGTGACTGAGTGCCCGACTTTTCATAGGGGGTGACACCAAAATTCCTGACAGTCATTTTGGTGTCACCCCTCCAATGGTGGCACCCGGGTGCGGGCTGCACTACTCTTGTGACGCCACTGCACCCATCATCTCCACGTGAAAACAGTTCTGCAGCATCCGAGGGACAATTGCCTCTAGGATAAATTGGAGAAGTGCCTCTTTGAACAAACACAGGTTCCATTCCTGGGTTACATCATCACAGATCAGGGTCTCCTTATGAATCCATCCAAACTAAGTGCTATCTGAGCCCTCTGGACTTCAAGCCACTCAACGCTTTTTGGGCTTCGCCAATTACTTCTGGCAATTCATTAACTATTCGACTCTGGTGGCTCCTATTACATCCCTTACTCGTAAGGGTACCAATGCCAGGTCCTGGTTGCCTGAAGCCATTGGCACTTTCCACAAACTCAAGACAGCTTTCCTCTCCGCCCCAATTCTCCTACATCCAGACATTACAAAGCCCTTTTCTATGGAGGTTGATGCCTCTTCAGTAGGAGTAGGCGCTGCCCTACTGCAAGCTAGAAGGGCAAGTCCTGGCCTTGTGCGTTCTTTTCAAAGAAGTTTTCAGATGCAGAAAAGAACTATTGTGCCGCCCCAATAGGGGCATAGAATAGGAGATGCATAGCCTCAGTTAATATTAGCATTGTTATATAGGTTAGAATTTATATAGTGTGATTTGCCTAACTATTTTCTCATAGCTAAATGCATGAACCATTTGGTATCGTGAGCTACTGGCTATTAAACTAGCTCTTCAAGAATGGCGATATCTACTAGAGGGCGATCACTGGTAAATCGCCATGTCCTCTCCTCCCGCCGCTTCTCTGGATCCCGCTGCTCTCCCCAGCGGGGATCCGAGAAGAAGTGAAGGAACCGGCGGCGGGGGAGGGCGGAGGACAAAGCCGCTGTCACTAACTAATGCAGAGCGAGTGAGGAGAGAGAGACGCTCGGCCTGGATCTGACAGCCTGCGCCTCTCTCTCCCCTCACTGCTCGCCCGTTCTGTCACAGCAAATTGTGGATCCTCCTGGAGCGCCTCAAATATAAGTCCCGTGCCGCCGAAGTCATAGCCCTCTGTGGGATTATTGTTCTCCAGCCATGGACACAATTGGGTGACATACCACTGCAGCGCCCGATACCCATCGTCCAGCATCAGTTCCGTTAGGAGCAGCCAATCCAGCTCCGACAGCCATTCCTCCCGGGGCTGCTCTCCCAGGAAAGGCAAACGCAAGTCCCATTGCAGCCAGTATCGTTCCTTGGATGTAGGGAGGACCTTGCCACAATAGTGCTGCTGCAATTGAAGAGTCTCCCTCCAGATCTCCCGGCGCAAAGCGTCTCTCCTTCCCAGCATATCCTGGGCAGAACCAGGGTTGTCGAGCTGGGCCAGCGCTTCCATGGCCGTAGGCAACTGTGGCTCTTCTCCTATCTCAGCAGAAAACACTCCGTCGCAAACTCCTTGTGTGGGCACATGACTCCATGTTTTCCGGACATCCTGCTGTCCATGGTACCTGTGATCTTTTTCTACATGATTACTGGCCCTCTCTTCGTCAAAGAGTACGTTCAGGCTTGCATGGTTTGTGTACAATTCAAGTCTTCCACATCTGCCCCAACTGGCTCGCTTCTACCCTTACCAGTTCCTGACGTGCCTTGGCGCTGTATTTCCATGGACTCTATCTCTGATCTTCCTCCCTCTGCAGGCTTCACGGTTATCTGGTAGTGGTGGATCGTTTCTTCAAAATGTGTCACCTGATTCCTCTCCCAGGTCTGCCTTCTGCTCCCAATCTTACCACAACTTTTATCAAAAATCTTTTGTCTCCATAGTATGCCCTCACGCATTGTCTCTGACAGGAGAGTTCAATTTACATCTTGCTTCTGGAGAGCCTTGGCCAGCTCCTTCGGAATCAAATTGGATTTCTCATCTGCCTTTCATCCCCAGTCCAATAGGCCAACAGAACGCGTCAATAAAAATGTTGAACGCTATCTCCGTGCTTTCATCTCGGCTCACCAAGATGACTGGGTGGACCTTATACCCCGGGCAGAGTTTGCCCTTAACCACTATTCTAATGCCAGTACAGGGAAATCACCTTTCTTCACTGTTTACGGTCAGCATCCATCTGCCCCCTTTCCCATTCATATCTCCCCTCTTGTGCCAGCAGCAGCGGAGACCCAAAAGGCCTAAGAATCCTCATCTGGCCGCTTCCAGGTATAAAACAGCAGCAGATCGGCATCGCTGTCCTGGTCCTAAATTACTACCTGGTGACAGGGTTTGGCTTTCTACCCAGCACATCCGCCTCCGAGCTCCCTCAATGAAATTTGCTCCACGCTTCATTGGTCCCTTTCCGATTCTTCGTCAAGGTAATCCAGTCACTTTCAAGCTCCGCCTACCTTCTCATCTCAGGATTCCCAATGCCTTCCATGTCTCCCTTCTCACAACTAATCCTCAATCGCTTCTCTCGCTCTTCTTCTCGCCCTGCTTCTGTGGCAGATACCACGGATCAGTATGAACTGAGTTGCTGTTGTTCCCAGTCGCTTCCACTTTGTTATAATACCAGTAACAGGTGACCGCGGAATATTTAGTAGGAAGGAAATGTCACGGAGCACCCGAATCCAATGATTTGGAGGGGCGTCCCAATACTTTTGGCAATATAGTGTATAATACCAGGTGAATTGATATGTTGAGATGTGGCAGCCGGTTGATGAGCGTGTACACCCATCAATCCCGCCAGGTCCTGCTCCCCACTTTTGACCTCAGCTTGTTAGACCATTTTTGCAATTTTTCAAATTTTTGTTTTAATTTTCATCTGCAGCTTTCAGAGTTCGTAAAAGATTCCCCCAAACCATTTCCCTTTTAGTGATAAGGGGCACCAACTTTGCGGACACAGCATGTTTGGACAGCCTATTCAATCCAAGGGACTGGCCAATACACGTCAATTGCACCATCTAAAGAAGCGCATGTACCTTTTTTTTTTTTAAACGCAGGGTACTTTCGTTCCGTGGGTTTCCACAAGGCACGTGCTGTGGCAGGCACGTTGGGGGCACCATTCAGACTGATGGCACGACATTTAGAATGAACGGCACCGCAGCGTGTCTGCACATTTTTGTGCACTGTGGAAACGTGCTTCATTTTGAGTGCGTCCCCCATTCCCCCCACCTCTCTCTGCTTGTTAATGGGCGGGGCTTTTTTGAAGGCAACTTTTCTTACCGCCAGGGAGCCACAACTGCTGTGTACAACCTCCCAAGAAAGTAAATGGCTGTACGCAGGCGTACGCCGCCACTTGCATACGGCCTCATTCACGCAGCTTCGAGTCGGCCCGTACAGATCCGTGCGGTGTGCACGGCCGTATCGAGCCCTTCCCGGGAGGGACAGGTGCTGCGTGTGATTGCACGCAGCAGCCTGTTCTTCCTTATGGGAGGACGCGGACGTACGCTCACCCGAGCTGCACATCCGTGCGGGTGTCCGTACCTGGGCACAGACATGATGGATCCTGTCTGCGTCCGAGCACGGAAACCCACACCCGCACGGATGTGCAGCTCGGGTGAGCGTGTGGCGGCGTCCTCTCAAAAGGAAGAACAGACTGTTTCCGCCGTACAATCGCACGCAGCACCTGTCCCTCCTGGGAAGGGCTCGATATGGCCGTGCACACCGCACAGATCTGTACGGGCCAACTCTTAGCTGTGTGAATGAGCCCGTATGCAAGAGGCGGCGTACACCTGTGTACAGCCATTTACTTTTTTGGGAGGCTGTACACAGCAGTTGTGGCTCCCTGGTGGTAAGAAAGCTGCCTTCAAAAAAGCCCCGCCCATTCACATGCATAAATCCCTGGACATAGGTTTCAGCATCCAGAAATTTACGGTATTACCCATATTGGGATGTACTGGCATATACCGGTGCACAGCCATCGACCTCTATGGGAGGCTGTACGCAGTACCGGTGGCTCCCTGGCGGCGAGGAATTCGGTGGTATTTACATTGTACAGGCTCGGCCGCCCGTGTGAATGAGGCCCGTAGGGGCGTTAATCCCTGGACATAGGTTTCAGCATCCAGGAATTTACGGTATTGCCCATATTCGGATGTACTGGTGCACAGCCATCGACCTCTATGGGAGGTTGTACGCAGCACCGGTGACCCCTGGCGGCGAGGAATTCGGTGGTATTTACGTTGTACGGGCTCAGCCGCCCGTGTGAATGAGCCCCTAAGGTGCAGGTGACCTCAGCAATGTGTTGGGCTCGCTGTGTGTTAGCATCTCCACAGAGTACAAGTGTCTGGAGACAAGTGTTGTGTTACCATGCTCCTCCTTTGTTTGCCTGGATCCCGTCCTCTCCTCCCACAACAAGTCCCTGACAACTGATCACACAATCACACAGAGGTCCCGGCACAGTGACACCAGGGAGGGGGAACCTGCAGACGCCGAGGACCCCCCACAGCATGGCAGCCACCTTTCCACCCAAAATCAGCCCTATGCTGATGACCCCGGAACCCCATTACATCCCCGGGTAAGTGCGTCACTCAACCAGAAAAACGTCATTGCTGCGTGTTCTGTCCTGCTAGAAAACTCATCTATATTTGCAAGTATCCTAAATCAATTGCCCCAATGTAATGATTGCCCCTTTGCTGCCCGCATATTGTAACATACCTGTTCATTGCCCCCACATTGTAAAGGTTACTCCTTCATTGCCCACATATTGTAACAATTACTCCTTCATTGCCCGCATATTGTAACGATTACATGTTCATTGCCCGTATATTGTAACGATTACATGTTCATTGCTTGCATATTGTAACGATTACCCGTTCATTGCCCGCATATTGTAACGATTACCCGTTCATTGCCCGCATATTGTAACTATTACCCGTTCATTGCCCACATATTGTAAAGATTACATGTGCATTGCCCGCATATTGTAACGATTACATGTTCATTGCCCGCATATTGTAACTATTACATGTTCATTGCCCACATATTGTAACGATTATCCGTTCATTGCCCGCATATTGTAACGATTACACATTCGTTGCCCGCATATTGTAACGATTACCCGTTCATTGCCCACATATTGTAACGATTACCCATTCATTGCCCGCATATTGTAACGATTACCCTTTCATTGCCCGCATTTTGTAACGATTACACATTCATTGCCCGCATATTGTACCAATTATGCCTTCATTGCCCACATATGGGTGTATTTTTTCCTGGATGGGGCTGACAACGCTGCACCTGTTTACTGGACTGAAGTCACAAGGATTGGTGTCAGCCCTGTTTCGTATTCTTTTGCTAAACTACTGAATCCCTCCCCCCTCTTCTCATCTCCACAACATAGGGCAGAATTATTCTGTAGTCCAAGTTAAGAACTGGGAGGATTTTCTGATATTACACAGGAAGTGTGCTCAGCACATGATCAGCAGGTATTTTTTTTTTTGCACTTGCACAGATATACCACAGAAAGTATTTAGTTATATTTAAAGCTGAACTCCGGGGTACAAACATTTTCATTTAAATATATTTATCAATCCACTAAATGTAAAAGTAGCAGTGACATCATCACTGTGCTGCACACAGAGCTGTGGGAGGCCCCACCCATAAAGGTAGGAGGGAGGAGACAAGTTACCCTGGTTCCGTCAGGGTTTACATATACTTTAACCCGTTTACGACCCATGACGGGATAATCCCGTCATGAAGTCTGGAGGGGTTAAACAGACTCGAGTCTGTTCAGTGTTGTAGAGCCGGCGGCCGGCTTTACAGTAGAAGCAATTCTGGTGGCTCAGCTACCACCAGATCGCTTCTATGATCTGGTAACCGGGCCAACCCGCCCCCACCACGGTCGACATCACCACCTTGTTTCCTTGGCATCACTGCCCCTCCTACGGGCCCAAGACCGGCTTGCCGGGTGTCAGCGGGAAGCTGGGGAGGAAATTCACCGATTTCCTCCCCGTACTATGGGACCGGGAGCGACGCGTATGGTATCACTTCCAGTCCCATAGACGTCATCGCTCAGCTCCTGAAGCCCAGCAATAAGCTATTGAAGTGTGATCTGCACTTATTTAAAGTGGGAAGGTGACATTAGGGGTCTTTTGGACCTTAAAGAGTACCTGTATGCTATCACTTGGCTTGTAAGCCCCCCTATGTGATAGCAATTAAAGTAAAAAAAAAACTGTTTTTAAAAATAATATTAAATAAATGAAATGTACAAATAATTTAAACATGTTTTTTTTTTTAAAGTCCCCCGCTCCAGAGAGCATGTGCCTTGTCACGTAAACACACGTCGGGTGCACGTACATACGAAAACAACGATTGCCCTACACATGTTGGGTATCGCCCCTCACGCCACATTGAGAGCAATAATTCTCGGGCCAATATTTACGTGTATCTCTAAACTGATGACCTGCTGGGGCTTTTTAAACCGTCATCTATGGACATTTTGGGGTACTGAATTTTGTCACAGTTTCACGGGCACACACAATTTTTAACCCGGCCATGTTGGGTATCTATTTACTCATCGTAACCTCATCTTTTTTATATAGTAAAAAACAAAAAAAGGGTATTTTATTGTGTTTTGGGGCACTAAATTTAACTTAACTTTTGTGTATTTTTCACAAATGTTGGGGGTTTGATAATAAGTTGCGCTAATGTTGTGCAACATAAAAATTTACAACTGCCACCCTTTTATTCTACAGGTTCTTGGCTTTCTGAAAATATATAATGTTTGGGTGGTTTTAAGTAATTTTCAGGCCTAAAATGTGGATTATAACATGGGTGCAAAAAATTAAAAAAAGGCCTTTGTCCTTAAGGGGTTAAACAGTGTATGTCCCGCCCACACATCTGGGATTTATTTCCCCTCACTTCCTGTCCTGCTGACAACATTTTATCAAGCAGGGTAACTCCCTAACAGCAATACAGTCAGCAATACAAATGCATTTTTATGTTACTAGGGTACAACTAGAACCCCTGCCAACCTTTTACTGCTGAGTGTGTTGCCATTTCAGATTCTTCCTCACTTCCTGTCTGTTATCAGCAGGACAGGAAGTGAGGGGAAATCTCTGTAACAGAGCCCCGGATAGAAATAAAAACCAAGATGGGGGTTCTAACCTTGCCGACTGTATTCAAGCCACCTGTCGAACCTCTCAAATCATCTGATTGTATGGGCGCTTTGTGCTGCCTGCATGTACCTGTGCTCAAAGAGAACCTGTTACCAGACCATTCATTTCAGCAAAAATCCCCCCAGAAGACTATATTAGCATTTAACATATTTTATTATTTACCTGTAAAAGTCTCCCTTGTGTAGACTTCCAAAAGCCCCGAGACTGCTGCTGGGGGGCCGCCATCTTGGTTGTGGTGTCAGAAGCTTCAGAAGACTCAGAGCTGTTCCTCTAGAGCAGGGGTCAGCAACCTTTTACACACCGAGTGCCATTTTTGCAACCATCAGACAACCACCCATCACTTTTTCCCAAGCAGGTACATAAATAGGTTAATCAGGAAGAGGAAAGGGCTATGACATGCAAAGAGGGTGGAGGAGCTGGGCCAGCAAAGACAATAATTAGACACTCCCAGAAGAGGAGAGGGCTATGATGTGGAAGGAGGCATGGTAGGGGTGGAGGAGCTGGGCCAACACAGACAGGAATAAGACAGTCCCAGAGGAATAATGCCTGCAAGGATGGAAGGGGTTCTGCTATGGAATCAACTCTTCCTGGAGCTGTCACATTTTGTAGCATGTTTAGAGGCAAATTGCAAGTCAATAAAAGTGAATCATCTATGGAAAGGAGGATATTGGTTGTTGGGGCTCTTTAAGGTATAGCTGACCCCTATTAGTTTCTTTTTTTTAGCTGTATCCCATTGAAGAGGTTTCCCTTCACTTCCTGTCCAAAAAATACAACAGGAAGTCAGAGGAGTTCTCTCCAAAGTGAAAGAAATCCCCTCTTAGACAGTTGCCATGGGAACAGGCATCCCCATTCAAAGATTTTACTGACTTCCTGGTTCTGTGACAACCATAAAATTTGACATTTTCACGCTACGTTCTGCCCTGGTGAAAGCGTAAATCTCCCCGGCGGGGACAAAACGTGATACGTAAAGCGTGGTTTTCCGGAGGATGGAAATTTGACCCTTCACACTGAGCTATTGCTCATTTCATGCCCCAGGGGACGGGATCCTGTTCAGGGCTGGCCGGGGTAATTGATCTGTTGATTATAGAGAAGTATCAGCAATGGATACACTGACAGATCACACAATAGTACAATGTGTTGTCTACTGCCATGGCTGCAGGCCTTGTCTCCATGTACACGTCTCCATAGCAACAGCTGCCGGATACCAACAGGCCTGCTGCAAGGCAACCTGCGGAGCTCGGCTTTAGCTTTTCATCTTCTTTCTGTTCCATAATAACAAAACTACAGAATGAAAGTATTATTATTATTTATTAGCAGAGCCGAATAGAGCCGAGGTGTGCGCCGAACTGTGATATGTGACATATAGCCAACAATTAACCTGTCAGCACTCATTATAGGAAGTGGAATTCTGCTCGCGGGGTTATTCACTGCTCTGCCGTATCCAATCAAATACAAGTTGGCAGAGTAAAAAGAAACACATAGTATTGTTTATATTTAACATTGATTTAATAATTATCTAGAGAACTAACCAAAAATAACATAATACTATATATATTTGTGGGTTTTTTTTGTCATATACAAAATAAATAAATAATTGTACATCTGTGTGCATGAGGCCTAAAAATACACATACTC
>NW_017307873.1:321222-329566 GCF_000935625.1 Nanorana parkeri
TATATATATATATATATATATATATATATATATATATATATATATATATATATATATATATATATATATATGTATATATATATATATATACATATATAGTTTTTTTACAATTTTTTTTCCGTCATATACAAAATAAATAAATAAAATAATTGTATATCTGCGTAGATGAGGCCTAAAAATACACATACTCTTCGTCTCTATTTCTGTATTCTACTTTAACAATATTTTAAATTTGTTCAATATGTATATTTAATATTTTACTCCAACAATAAATGATATCCGTGTTGGCTGAAGCTGATTTTAGCAGTGAGGGCCCATTCGCACCATAGCGAGCATTTCCGTGCGCTGGGTTCATTGTGCTTCCTTTCATTTGAATGGCACCCCGGCCATTGTGCGCTGTAGCCGAGTGCAATGTGCGGCACTGCAACGCCACGTGTGTTCCATTGTCGCGTGGAAAGAAAAAATAGTGCACAAGGCTTCTCCGTTGATTCGCTCCCGCAAACGCAGATATGACTTATTTTTCGTTTATTTAAATAAAAGTAGAATTTCTTTTGAATTGGGTATTATAATGAGGCCGGTTTGTCGGCAGTTTGTGTATTTTTACTCTACTTAGGGGCCCATTCACATTTTTTGCACGCGTTACGTTGCGCATTGAAAATAATGGGCAGCCAACATAGCAAAACTTCCCGTAAATCAGACGTGTCACAAAATGTGTAGTGCAATGCAACCCATAATGCTGCAAAGCATGTGCGCTACCTTAGTGTGTAGGGGGTGCCATTCAAATTGGATGTAATGTGCATTGGTGCGTGTTGTGGTAACGCACGCTAAGTGCACATTACCACCATGCAAAGATATGAATGGGCCCTAAGGCCCCATTCACACTAAGCGACATACTAAGCGGATCCGCGCTGCCTGGATAGAGCGACTGTTCGGGGCGACGATCGCGCAATCTTCACCGTCGGGCTGCATTCAAAAATAGAAAAATCGCGCAACATCTGCGGGAAAAATGGTCCCGCTGAGTGCCCATTCACACTGAGCCGAAAATCCTGCGATATCGCGCATTTTTGCAGCGTCATATCGCGAGAAGTCGCCGGCCAATGTTATTCAATGGAGCTGTTCTAATGTACAGCTCCATGTCGCCCTTCGCTCGTCACTTCAGCAGGACCCTTCTTCCCGCGGATGTTGCACGATTTTTCTATTTTTGAATGCAGCCCGACGGTGAAGGTCGCTGGAACGTCGCCCCGAACAGTCGCACAATCCCGACCGTGCGGATCCGCTTGTAGGGTATGTCGCTTAGTGTGAATGGGGCCTGAAGCGACGAGCGACATGGAGCTGTACATTAGAACAGCTCCATTGAATAACATTGGCCGGCGACTTCTCCCGATATCGTACGGCAAAAAATACAGCGGCGTAAATCGCGGGATTTTCCGCTCAGTGTGAATGGGTACTAAAACAGGTTTGCAAAAAATGAGATACTGTAGAGAAGCTATATTTTATCTCTACCCCCCCTAGCTCTCTCTATATATATATATATATATATATGTATAGTATGTGTAACTCCCACATGTATTTCTTTCATTCGAGGTATGGCGGATTTTGCCCTCAGTACAAGTACAACCTGGGCAAAACCTACGGGAAGCTGACCGCAGATCTGCTGACCAGTCCGGATATCCATCGCTCGGGACACCTGGTGCTACAGTCCTGTCCATTCCCGCCACCGCGTTACAGCAGCCATATAGAAGGTCCGGAAGACATCACCAAGAGGAGGAGACCCCGCCTAGGAGACAAGAAACTCTCATGGAGTATGATCCCAGGATACACAGGTAATGTGGCCCCCTGGGGCTCATTCCTCCCATCTCACGCGTGTTTCGCACTAAGGGCCATTATCACACCCTTACATGTGGTGCATTAAGTAACGCATTCATTTTGAAGTGGCAACAATGCACTTAAAGTGTGTGTAAACCCTAACAATGAACTTCTCTTATTTGCTCCTTTTTGGTGTGCTGACTATACCATTGAAAGTGTTTTGTTATATCTGTTCAATAAGTGTAAAAATGCCCATTGATCCTGCCAGGAATCTTGTAAGCTGATAACTTCCTGTTATGAAATCCTGAGGAGGAGTTATGGAGATGATGAAGGGGAGTAGATGAGAGGAAGGGGTTATGGAGATGAGAAGGGGGAGTAGATGAGGTGGAGGAGTAATGGAGATGATGAAGGGGAGTAGATGAGGAGAAATGGTTTTGGAGATGAGAAGTGGGAGTAGATGAGGTGGAGGGATTATGGAAATGAGAAGGAGGTTATGGAGATGAGGAGGAGAGTAGATGAGGAGGAGGGGTTATGGAGATGACTAGGGGGAGTAGATGAGCTTGAGGGGTTAATGAGTTGAGCAAAGGGAACAGATGAGGAGGGGCAGTAGATGAGGAGGAGGGGTTATGAAGATAAGGATGGAGAGTAGATGCGGAGGAGCGGTTATAGAGATGAGGAGGAGGAGTAGATGAGGGGGAGGGTTATGGAGATGAGGAGGTGTTTTGGAGATGAGGAGGGGTTATAGAGATGAGGAGGGGGAGTAGATGAGGAGGAGGGATTATAGAGATGTGGAGGAGGGGTTATAGAGATGAGGAGGGGGAGTAGATGAGGAGGAGGGGTTATGGAGATGAGGACACGGAGTAGATGAGGTGGAGGGGTTTCGGATATAAGGCGGGAGAGTAGGTGAGGAGGAGTGGTTATAGAGATGAGGAAGTGGGGTTATGCAGATGAGGAGGCGGGGTTATGGAGATGAGGACAGGGAGAAGATGAGGTAGAGAGGTTATGTAGATGTGGAGGGGGCATAGGTAAGGAGGGGAGTAGATGAGAGGAAGGGGTTATGGAGATAATGAAGGGGAGTAGATGAGGTGGAGGTGTTATGTAGATAAGGAGGGGGTGTGGATGATAAGGGGCTATGTAGATGAGGAGGGGTTATGGAGAGGAAGAGAAGGAGTAGATGAGGAGGGGGAGGAGATAAGGAGAGGTCAGTGTTCTATGTAATCCATCCGAAATGAAGTAGGCAGGGCTGACACCACGTACATAGAGATGCAAAGCTGCGTTGTCAAGTCAAAAGGAAGGTAGGAGCACACAAGAATTATGAGACATCATCATCATCATCAACGTGCAGCTCGTAGGAATAAAACATGAAGACGTGTGCATGTATTACAGACATGTACTAAATATGTTTTGTGTTTTTTTGCCTTGACATACATTTTAAACCATACATGCAACATTTGTTTGCTCATTGTTCACATTTGTGCATTGTGGGTGTTGCAATAAACTTCAGGAACCGATGTCACTTCCCCAACCTGGAAAGGGGTACCTCAGTGCTTTTACTCATTTGCACGGTGCTGCAGTCTAGACATGTGCACTGCCAAAAAATTTGTTTCGTTTTGTTTCGTTTTAAATTCGGATTTGTGTTATTTCGTTTTTCAGGATTCGGGTGTGAAAGTCAATTCGGATTCGGACGAAATTCGGTAGCGTTAGTACGAACGTTCGTTTCGTTTTCTGTTCTTATTCGTTTCTTATTCGTTTCCTATTCGTTTCTTATTCGTTTCGTTCGTTTGCAGCAAAAGTGACATTTGAGGGGGAAATAAACATTTCTAATGTCACTTTGCTCCAACGAACGAAACGAATAAGAAACGAATAAGAACAGAAAACGAAACGAATAAGAACAGAAAACGAAACGAACGTTCGAAAAGGAAACGAACGCTGCCGAATTTCGGAAATGGAAATTCGGATTCGTTTGCATTCGTTATGTCTGTAATTCGGAATTCGGATACATCCGAATGTCCGAATTTCCGAAAATTCGTCCGAATTTCGATTCGGAACGAAACGAATCGCACATGTCTACCGCAGTCTGAGCAGGGGTAGGGGCCTGCTGTCCAGTGGGCCAGTCTGACCCAGGGTGCTGAATGGGGGTCAGTCTGGGGGTAACACCTTTCTGTGACACTGGTGCTGTTGCATCCTCAGGTTTCATCCCCAGATCGCAGAAGTTCTTCGCTAGGACCTATGCTGAGACCACTCGGGACGCCCTGACGGACTTCCAGAAGGATCAGCACCTTCAGGACAGCCAGAGGCAGGAGCAGATACTGACCAGCAAGCTGCAGAGCGGACAGCAACTGCCCCACACTGAGCAAGAGAAGCAGGTGAGGTACCAGATCCCCCATCTGTATATGTCTGTAGAATGTAGAAGCCCCTCCCCCAACTCACATACGAATGTAAATGTGGGTGCAACGGGTGCATGCACATAAACAATAATTGTGCAACGCATATTAGGTATCACCGCGTGTGCCGGATTGAGAGAAATAATTGTAGGGCCATCATTTCTGGTTATCTTTAAACTGATAAGGTTTTTAAAGTGTCACCTATGGACATTTTTGGCTGATATATTTTTTTCCCTGTTTTACTGGCACATGCAATATTGAGGCCTGACATACACTATATTGCCAAAAGTATTGGGACGCCTTTACATGCACATGAACTCTAACGGCTGAAGACCTGTATCCAAACCTCTGTCATTATCCTTAGTGGTGAGGCAAGTTGTTTTACATGCTGGTTTGTGAGTGTGCCATGATGCCTTTCTGCTGTTTTACTGGTCACTCCAGAGAACACGTCTCCACTTCTCTAGAGTCCAGTGGCGGCGTGCTTTACACCGCGGCATCCCACGCTTTGCATTGCACTTGGTGATGTAAGGCTTGGATGCAGCTGCGCGGCCATGGAAACCCATTCCATGAAGCTCTCTACGCACTGTTGTTGTGCCAATCTGAAGGCCACACCAAGTTTGGAGGTCTGTAGCTATTGACTCTGCAGACAGTTGGCGACTTCTGCGCACTGTGCGCTTCAGCATGCGCTGAGCCCGCTCTGTCATTTTACGTGGACTACCACTTCCTGGCTGAGTTGCTGTTGTTCCCGGTTGCTTCCACTTTGTTATAATACCAGTAACAGGTGACCGCGGAATATTTAGTAGCCAGGAAATCTCACGGAACACCTGAATCCAATGATTTGGAGGGGTGTCCCAATACGTTTGGTAATATAGTGTATTTGGTATCTATTTACTGAAATCCGTCTCATCTTTTATTTATTTATTTTAATTAGGACATATATTGTGTTTGTGTCCATTAGACCTAATCAGCTGCAGACCGGGGGGCAGTTACCAGCTGATTGGGTGGCAGCGGATAGAACTAACTTCCATTAGATAGAACCTGGTCCAAACCTGAGCTCATCCCTAGTGCCCATTATAATTCATTTTTGTATATTTTGTTACTAAAAAGATAGTCATGCAAAACCCCCAGGAGGACTCATGTCTCACGCTATCCGACACTCGCCCCGAACTCTCCCCTCCCACCACAAGCTTGGGGTGTTGGCACCCCCGCTAGCACAAGAGGACCCATGGAGTAGGTTTACACAGAAATTATGTCTGGGATCCAGGGCGGTCCCTGGTGGGCATGGGCCCCTCTGTTGATCGGATGGGTCTGGCATGGAAGTACTGCTTGTGCCCACTTATTGGTGGCCCTGCTGCCAGGTGCTGAGATTTCAGGTCTAAACAATTAATAGGTACATTAATGATGCCCAGCAGATGTCAATGACTGCGGGGTCAACTCAGGTCTGAACATGGCGCATCTCCACTCATGGTCACCAGTCCAACATGTATTTATTTGTACTGGCTCAGGAGGTAAAAGCCCCCAGTCCATCGGATCAGTCCTCCCCAGATGACAACGAATGATGAAGATATCATTGCATATAGTGTTTTTATTTCACTGACACCTTTTGATTCTTTAGCTCATCACAGCCAAGTACCGGACTCCACTCCCTGCGCTGTCTATGGAAGCAGCACCCTACGTCTCTCCCGGGGCCTACCAGATCCAAGTGTCCCCCTACTACATGGAGGATGAGAACCCACATAAGTACTTCATCTCAGGTGAGGCTGGAGACTGAACCTTTCCTCTGCATGGCTGAAGATGAACAATTGCACAGGCAATTTTTTTTTTGTGTGAATCATGGCCTACCTCCATCCAACCTAAATCCAAGTTTCTTGTCACTGGTTTGAAAGCTGAACTCTGAGATAAGCAAATATCATCCAAATAAAAGAGTCCTGTGTATTCCTCTTGAATCTTGGTGAGCTTTGTGTAGTTCTTCCATAGATCGCTCACTGCTGCTCTCTCTCCTTGTACAGGGTGACTGGTCTTGTCTCCACGCCCTCCTGTAATAAAGACCGGGCACTGTTGCTCTCTTTTCTTGTGCAGGGGGACTGGTCTAGTCTCCACACCCTCCTGTAATAAAGACCGGTCACTGCTACTCTCTTTTCTTGTGCAGGGTGACTGGTCTAGTCTCCACACCCTCCTGTAATAAAGACCGGTCACTGCTATTCTCTCTCCTTGTGCAGGGTGACTGGTCTTGTCTCCGCCCCCTCCTGTAATAAAGACTGCTCACTGCTGCTCGCTCTCCTTGTGCAGGATGACTGGTCTTGTCTCCACGCCCTCCTGTAATAAAGACCGGTCACTGTTGCTCTCTTTTCTTGTGCAGGGTGACTGGTCTAGTCTCCACACCCTCCTGTAATAAAGACCGGTCACTGCTATTCTCTCTCCTTGTGCAGGGTGACTGGTCTTGTCTCCGCCCCCTCCTGTTATAAAGACCGGTCACTGCCTCTCTCTCCCCTTGTGCAGGTTGAATGGTCTTGTCTCCGCCCCCTCCTGTAATAAAGACCGGTCACTGCTGCTCTCTCCTTGTGTAGGGTGACTGGTCTTGTCTCCACCCCCTTTTGTAGTTTACTGTAGTAGATAGGTCCTGCTGGGCCCTTCCCACAACTCTGCTCTATGCCCAGGCTATATTCAGAACAATGATGGTGTCACTGCTATATTGACAAGGTAATATCTAGGTTTGGAAAGGCATTCAGCTCACACAGAGTGGATTTATATCCTTTCTGACTATTGAGGAATATAGATGAATGAAGATATTTGTTCCTGGAGTTCAGCTTTAAGGAAAAGTGGTCTTGAACAACACTGGTGGTTTCCCTCAATACTTTACAGAATCCTGGCATCCCTTTTCCCACAGGTTACACCGGTTATGTTCCTCGGTCTCGCTTCCTGATTGGCACCTGCTATCCCCTCACCACCAATAGAGCTATGCAAGAGTTTGGTCACATGACCCTGAAGAAAAGCATGAACGTTGGAGGCCAGTCAGAACCACGGGAGGGGAACAAGGAGCAGTCGGATCAGGGTCACATCTACATGGAGGAATTGGGTCTCCTGCCCCGCTACACAGGATACGTGCCAGGTCAGGATATTTCATATGACATTCTCGTTATACATACCCCTGGCTGGTGATGAAGGCACCAGAGACGTCCATGGGGACCATTTTGAAAACTAAATAGATATTGGCACATTTCTTTTAGAGAGAATGGGGATTATGACAGCTGAGCAATTTTCCGGCTCCATTCCCCCATATTTGGCTGATGGTGAAAATAACCACCAGACAATGAAGGCATTCTAATTATTGAATGACAACAAGAATGGATTATCCAATTGATATAACAGTTCATATAAAGCTACTTGGCCTTTGGTTCTGCAATCAGCAAATCTCATGCTCTCTGCTGATTGGGGAGCTGTAGTGCGGGGACATGTTGGACCTCTGCAGAGAGACCCAAGCTTCCTCACTGAGAGCACGGGTCCCTCTCTGCAGCATGCTGGAAGGCGACAGGCTTCTCTACTCAGAAAGTGGCTGCTTTGCTTTCTAAAGAAAACCAACAGCTTTGTTTTGTGACAGCTGGCTCTGCCTATCTAGAGGCAGAGCCAGCTGTACCCGCCCCCTCCCCCGTCCGTTCTGCCAGTCAGCGCTGGAGGATCGGAGCGGGGAGGGGGGAATACATCCCCTCCCCTGTCACGGCAGAGAGCCGTGACAGGATCGAGAGGTGAGCGAACGCCGGTATGTGTTCTCTCACTTCCCAATCTACTGAGCCGACCTGTGACAGTCTCATTGTCACAGGTCGGCTAGAACTATGAGGTGAGTGAAAAGCACTCGCCTCATAGTTCTCCTTTAACGGCTTCCCCTGAGTGCGGTTTTAACTGTCCTTTTCCCAAGGTCCCGAGAACGTTTTTAGGGTTTAAGAAAAAAGAGCCCTCATGGTGCAGATTCATCTACACACGAGGAGTTTTTATACGCTGTTTTTGAATTGTATATGTTGGACGAATTTCATATATCCTACATGTAAGTTGCTATTTTTAATAAATATTATAGTTTTAACGTACTGCACCATGAGGGCTCTTTTTTCTTAAAGACTAAACTATGGGGTCAGGGCTTTTCCCCCATAGTTCTCCTTAGG
>NW_017307873.1:333737-335534 GCF_000935625.1 Nanorana parkeri
CGCAATATACAATTTTGCTTGCGTTGTGTGTGAATGAGGCTACTTAAAGAACTAAACCCCTCTGATTTACTGCGTTCCAAAACAGTTATATTCATGGCATACCTCAGTCATAACTGTCACAGTTGCCAGTGAGCTTATGTCAGCTATCAATTGAACATTGAAGCCCACAAATGACCGGTGCAATAACTGACCACATGTGCAATTGCACATCTAAATAGAGGCCAAGATGGCGCCGTCTTTGGCTGTATAGGGTTAGAAGGTTCATTTCCACTTTAACTTGATTCCCTAAAACCTTGACCCTAACAAGTCTAAGCTGATCTTATGTTAGTCATGCACGTCATTATAAACAATCGATCAATCATAGCTTTGATCATTTCAAATGATCTTTGGCTCATAAACGGCTGTATGACCCAACAAAAAAAAAACTGATGTGCTAAAATTCAATTGGATGTTCCACCAGGACTGATCATGCATTTGCAGGGCAAAGCAAAAGGGGTCCACTACAATGCCAACACCGCCAGCAGTACTTGCTTCCTCTTCGCTTCTCAGCTGCTGGGAGCAAAGAGGAAGACTCACTCCCTCCCATGTGACAGCACTGGTGCTTGGGGATTGGCCATTCTGGCACCCAGCGCTGTCACATGGGGGTGGGCAATGAGTCCTTAGCCCTGTGTAAGGTCCAAGTAGCCCCATGGGGATTACACAACCCTTTCACTTCTGGCAGAGGAGCGAATAGCAAGGTGTGTATGTGGTGCTGGCAAAGAATGGGTGGAGCTTAAAGTACACCTGGAACTTTGGACTAACTAATCACAGCATGGGCACAATAAACTACAACTTCTGTTCCAGGAAAAATTATGCCAAGAATTCATTATCTGTGGAATCTGCTTTTTGCTTTTATGGCTTTGACCGAGTGTTCATCGGGATATCGAACAGTAAGGTCGCTGTGAACCGGGGATAAGATAAACATGCTATGCAGAGGGGACGGGGTAGTTACATATTGGGGGATTATGTAATTAGAGGCTTACATGACAAGAGGACAATCTATATATAACAATATAGAGATATGGTTCAATAAAACTGATCTGCCATGGAAGCCGATGACAATTGCAGCCAAGATGACTATGTTCTGTTTCACTCTGCAGGCTACAAGTATCAGTACGGACACACCTATGGTCACCTTACCCAGAATGCACTGGGCCAGAGCACCCTACAGAAGCAGCTGGTGAATTAGGAGAAGAAGAAGAGCAGGAGACATTGCGGCCAATGTAGTTGACTACCGACTGAAGGGTCAGTTGACCCAACCACATATTTCAGCTGTGGTTAGACCATGGCGAGATTATTCAGCCACTGGCTCCTTGTATCTCTCAGGAACTCAGAAACTAAATGATTGGGCAAGAATATCTTATTTCCCCACCACAGCCTCTGAGCTAGGGAGTCTCTGTTCTCCTATTGCATTCATCAGGATGTAAACTTTCCAAAAGGGAGAATGAGACTCCCTTTATAATGGTGGCACTAAGCAGGCCGAACTGGGAATTCAGATGTATAAATCTTAACAGCAAAGTTTCTGAAAGCTACAAGAAGCCATTTCTGGAAAGGTGGACCCTATACATTCCCTGATATGGTCATTTACTCGTATGCTGTGGGGTGGGGATTCTGACCTCCTGTTCCATTGGCACATAGAACTATGTTTTCCCTCCGCATTGCAAGGCACAATACCTGCGTGAGAAGCCTAAAGCTGGCCATACACTATAGACTATGTGCAGATTTCCTATGGACAGATGGAAAACCAATTCCTCCATC
>NW_017307873.1:338129-338808 GCF_000935625.1 Nanorana parkeri
CACAGTTCAGCGTAGATGGAGGAATCTGTTGCACTTTTTCTATCTGCCCATAGAAAATCTCCAGATAATCTATAGGGGTATGGCCAGCTTTAGAGGGCAGATGCCATCTTATGACATATGGACCACTCATTACCTCCAGGGCAAGGAGACTGATCTTAGTCTATTTTCAATGCAACCCAACAGCCAGGCAGCAACAGTTTTCACCCGAGGCTTCACACACAAGTATTTTGCCTTGTAAGAAATTGCTATTTACATAGTAACAAATTCCTATTAAGTAGATCATCTTCAACAAAGTGAATGAACCATCTGCATTGCCCATCAGAACCAATCGGGTCCACTCTATAAGCTGCACTGTAACAATGAAAGGAGGGACGATCGGTTACTATTTCAAACACTTTACATAAATGGGGCCCACATTTTGTTCCTGCAATCGAGGGGGGAGGGAGGGGGCTAAATCCCAATCATCACTGTGACACGACAAACGATGCAATCATACTAAATCTGGTGCCAAAGTGATTGGATGGCAATGATTTCATTATTAAGGAAAAGCACAAAATAAATTGTCAATCACTGTGTATTATTTAATAAATCTGTGTGTGTCTGATTGAGCCGGTTGTATATCTTTTTTATTTTTACAAATTATTACATAGTATTTATATGACGCCAACAGTTTGCGCAG
>NW_017307873.1:342515-352430 GCF_000935625.1 Nanorana parkeri
ATTCTTTGCATACCTTGTTTTTCTTTTCCTCCCCATTCTTCCCTCAGTGGCCATTTTTACTAAGGGCAGATTAATCCATCTCCCTTTACTTCCTGGAACTCTGGCACGTGTGACTAGAACATGCGACCATGCCCATCATCTCAGGGGAGGAAAAATGCCTTTCCCTGAGATCTCGTGAAATTATAGATGAGATTTCCCAGCAATGCTCTGCTGATGTCACCTTCCCAGGTTGCAATGGTTGGGCACAGATTACATCACTTTTACCAAAGAGGACCAGGAAGTGGAAAAAAAGACATTCAAATGAAAATGAAAATATGTTTGTTTAACTAATGTAAGTAAGATGATTTCATAGCAGCATGCAGAGCTGTATACTGATGTGATTTTTAGCCAAAAGGGGTAAATGTCCACTTTAAGGTTCCCTAAAGTGACACTAAACTCTGGAGTTAAATCTTAAAAATACATTCAAGTACCCCCAACTATGAACAACAATGTATCTTATTTGTGTATCACTCGGCTGTAGATCCTCCAATCATCTCTGAATTGGTGCTGACACTGTCCTTCACTCTGGAGGGGGGCGACTTTTGCTCCCCGTGGTCTCAGTGTGTGTTGTAAAGTAGTCACCACTCCAAGCTTGCTCCCGGGATGGACTACAATCTCATGTTTAATTTACTCATTTGTATTGAGATTGTAGTCCATCCCGGGAGTGAGCTTGAAGCGATGACTACTTTACAACACACACAGGGACCATGGGGAACAAAAGTAGTCAGGTTGGAGGTGGTAATTCCATTTTGCCAAACTCACTTGGAAAAGTGGATTTACCCTTTTAAACCCATGTCTTGGCTTCACTTTGGTCCTCAGCTGCTATTAACAAAAATTATCTGGTGGCAATACTTACCTATAATCTGGAGATGTTCTCCACAATACCTGTTCTTCACCACAAGGTGTCCTCGGTCTTCCAAGAATGACTGTGAAAGCAGGGTGTCATGGCCCCGCCCCTGAGGAAAGGTACCATTTACTCACAGTGTATTGGTGCAGAGAGCGGCACAGACATCATCACTTCATCAACCCGAGGAAGAGGCAAAGAGGACCCTGAGGAATCATGTGATCGGCCAGAAAAATTCAGAAAAGGTAAGTATAAAATCTAAGAAAACATGCCATACAGTGACAAATCATTATAATGGCTTCTGCTGTATGATGTCTACTTTGCCAGTCAATCACCGATCATAGTGTGAATCATTAGATCAGCGGTACTCTCAGGCCCAAAGCAAAAATCTGGGTAACATGAGGTGATCTAATGGCTCAGTGAAGTCCTAGATGTGTCTCCAAGCTGAAGGGATTTTTTTTTCTAATGAGCTTCAAGTTGGCATAATGACAAATTACCGGGAGAGTAAATGGTTTGTTGTCATGCTAAACTAGTACTATGAAATCCAACTGAGATCGGTGACAACCGGGACACAAGTCATTCACCAAAAATACTAATTTAAAAGGTTTATTTTTTTAGGTTTTACCTTTGCTTTCTCCTGGCGACCCTGAAAGGTAACACACTTCCTGTACTAGGGTGACAATGCTCTAGGATAGTGTAGCGCCCTCTAGTGGTCACTATCAAATTGAGTGAATATCTGGACTGTAACCAGTCTAGATTCTGATTATTCAGAGTTCTGCATTCTACAGGTGTCCATGAGTTTGCTGGATTGACTGCTCCTCCGGTTGCTGAGGAAAAGGGAGCCTTGGCATACAGTAAGGGAGGATCCATCCTCAGACTATCACTATGCACCTGACCCTGACCAATCCCTGAGCAGGATGACTCAGAGGTATGGTTGAGGGCAGGTGATAAAAGGTTTGGGGACACTGTGCAGAACTCTCTCCCCTCCTGGGGCCTCTCCCTAGGAGGTCTGTGTGATGCAAGTGGCCTGGGCCTCAGCACATGGCAGGTGTTGAGGACCCAGGAGTAACAGATTACACTGGATATCTGGCATGCACCTCAGCTGAGGGCCCAGAGAGTTCAGATGTAGCTGAAAGGAACCCTGATGGAAGCTGGGCTGGAGGTGGAGTCTTCTTGTCGAGGAGTGTTGCAGAGGAGCTGGTGAGAGCTACCGCCTGGACCCTGCAAGAGATCCCTCACCCTATTCCAGGTGTCTGCTATAGAAGAAGCCAGCTGTTATTACCTGAGTCCAGAGATAGCCTTTTTTCCTGCAAGGTACTGGACCATCCTGGCTGTTCGCAGTATTGTTACTATCATTGGTCACTCTGACCGGACCATGGTGCTATTGACCTTAGCTGTTGCTAAGGGAGGAAGCAGTCCTCTGAAAAATCCGCCAGGGCATCCTACAGACCCCTAACCCTCTCTCCTGTTGATCTTTGCAAATAAATATCCAAAAGACCCTAAGGGGGTGATTTACTAACCTAAACACACGCATGCACCAGGTGCGTGTGATTTTCACACAGCAAAAGGTATTTATCAACCAAAAAGTCTCTAAAGCATATTTCCACTAATGCCATATATGAAAAAATCATGCACATGATGCATATATAATGCTGCTTCACAGTTTAGACAAAAATGGTCAGCTCATGCATTTACATTCCTGCATTCATCAACGCAAGCAACACAACATAGAGCTAATTTACACAACATCACCTTGCAATTCATGCTTGGCTTTGCACAACACACCTGCTGGGTGTGTACACACTACAAAGGTGTTTAGATTCCACCCATAGATCATGCTGGGAGGGAACACACTACAGAGGTGTATACATGTTCGTGGTGTGTTTATAAGGTTAGTAAATCAACCCCTAAGACTTGAGCCTGTTCTGTTCCGGAGTGTCGGTGTTGCTAGTTCTGAGTAAAGGGGCCGGTGGCTGGCGTAAACAGGTAGGAGAACCAATTTCATATTCAGCGGCTCCTTCGGGGGTGAGCGCTACAATAGGAAAGCAGAACAACTGCCCCTCTTCTACAAAATATCTAGGAGAGGTGTTTTGAGAGAAAGAGAGAGGAGAGAAGAGGGAGAGAGGAGAGGAAGAGAGAGAGAGGGAGAGAAGAGAGAGGAGAGAAGAGGAGGGAGAGGAAGGAAAGAGAGAAGAGCAAAAGGATACGCTAATTGTAAGGATTTACATACACTTTAAAGCAGTGGTTCTCAACCTGTGTAACCTCAGGACCCACATTTGTCCTTGGTCATTAAGTCGCGACCCAAGTCGCACTACAATGGAACGCACGGCATTAGGGTACCGCGCTTTCCGGTGCAGGGGCGTTCGAACTGTGGGTGGGAGGAGCGTTTGGGGTGCCATTCAAATGAATGACAACGCAACACACCTCCTACACCAGAATGCACAGTAGGTGCGATTGCGTGGTACAGTGTGTTAATCTCATGGTACTATGTGATTAATGCACTGTACTAGTGTGGACGGAATGGAGCTCTCTCAAGGCCAAAGCCCCATCCCACCCCACCTCAAGCTGACACTCGGCCCCAGGCAGCATATGTTGAATGGCTGCTCGGCAAGAGAACTGACAGTGCTGCGCTAGGGGGAGGCAGAGGAGCCTCTCACCTAGAAAAGTGGAAGGCTTACGGCGACCCACTGAACACGGGGTCGCGACCCACTTTTGGGTCACGACCCACCATTTGAGAACCAAGGCTTTAAAGTATATGTAAAGCTAAAACTTTTTTTCATTTTGAATAGAGGATCGGATAATTGAAACCCTTTCCCTTCCCGTCCTTCCCTATAGAGACGTACCAGGAAGTTGTGGAACAAAAGGCAGTGGGGGATTTCTCTCCTAGACAGTTATCACAGAAACAGGTGTCCCCATTGGAAGATTTCCCATCACCTCCTGATCTGGTGCTCAAAAGTTTGGATTTACTCCTCACTGAAAGCCCCAGTGACAATAATAACCAAGCCAAATAGAGTACATTTCCCTAAGAAAGACATAGATGCTTTGCCACAAAGTTATATAATACATTGATACCGAGTAATCGGATTCTTGATTATGCCCAATGGTGACTGGTTCTCTTCAAACACTGAGGCTTGTGTAGCTCTCTGCTAAAGGATCATTATGGTGGAACTGAAATCAATCATATTCAGTACATTAGAGCCGGTTTTCACATCATGTAAACAAGTAAACTTCTTCTCAGATGAGAGAATAATTGCAAAATTAAATAATAAAAAGGGGAATCATTAGACATTAGATCTCAGAGGACTCTGTGCTCATCGTTAGAGCTCTGTCTAGATGAGGACCAACACCTTGTTACCGCTCTTCTTCCTTGCCATCATCAGCTTATGGAATGTGGAATGCAACAACTGGTCATTAGGTAAATTACTATAATCTGACTTATATAAAAGTGGGATGACAGTATATACAATATTCATACCATGGGCAAAAACTTCAGCTGATTCATGGCTAGGCATTAATGGAGTTGTCATAAGATTCAAGATTAAGTAAACACAAGGGACATTTTTAGTTCTCATCAGTACTTGCTTGACAATGCCAAGCATTCCAAGAGTTCCAGATTGGGTTAATAGTTTAGTTTGTGCTTGCTGTATGCTGCTCAGCTACTCAGCTTGTCTAAGCTCAGCCAAGGATGGATGGTAACTTTTGGTTGGTTGGGGATTTCCCTAGTTGGGGTGAGATTGATGTGACTGTGTCCATTTAATCATCTTGGCTCATAGGTTGGGTTTAAGGGCCTGCTCCCTGGGGAACAGATCTACTTTGGGACTGGTGTATCAATGGTGATAAGTTAGGTCAAAAGGCCTACTTCTTGGGGGGGACAGACCTGCCTTAAAACAGATGAATGAAGGGTGGTAATTAAGGTCAAAGGGCTGCTCCCTCAGGGACAGATCTGCATCGGGACAGGTGTATCAATGGTGACAAGTTAGGTCAGAGGGCCGACATCTTGGGGGACAAACCAGCCTTACAAGAGATGAATGAAGGGTGATAATTAAGGTCAAAGGGCCTGCTCCCTTGGGGAAAGATCTGCCTTGGGACAAGTGTATGAAGCCACACAAAAGCCCACATGAGTCCTGCCCTTACAGGGTTCCACCTTTTGGTTTTGCTGAAGACCGTAGACTTAGCATTTATTGAAGATCAGTCAGAGCACTGAAAACTGCAGTTCAGTTTTTCCAAAATGTAAAATAATGCACATAGGGGAAAAATAATTGAAGGTACAAAAATTGGAGGTACAGTGTTAACTTTCGTTAGACCTCATTTAGGAGGCTCAATGAGAGGCTCTTCCAGGTTACTCCTTTGTGAGGAGCTAACAACAACAATATGATCAATTTGCATACAAGATAGAAAATATGATCTAAACATCAGAGTTTCATTAAGCAGAAGAGGGATATTGGAGGATTGGATAACCCTGAGGAGTAGATGCATTAGCTGTGAGCTGCAGATATTATTATTCCAGTGGGAGGTGGATTGGAGTTCCCCCTATCCCTTTCCTTGGTGGTTTAAGCTAAGTTGTGATCAATAGAATCATTAAGATATGGCCAGCTATTAATTAATAGATACCTGCTTGATAAGTATGGTACTTTTGACACTTATGAGAAACCTTAAGGGCAACCTCGATTTTATATCAGCTTAGATGGGGCTCAAAAAGCTTTCTTTAACTGATGTTGGCATATCAAACCTGGAATCTTGCAGAATCAGGCATGACCAGAATGTTAAACTGCACTGAGGAGTCCAAGGCAAGGAAGATAATAGTGAATATAGTAAAAAGAACAGTGGTGAAGTAAATCATGAATTTGCAATAACAACCAAGTGCAGGAACACATAAACTAGCAAGAGAAAACTTTTACAGAGGGTGGGGCACAGCAGGGAATGGTGCGAAGCAGGACTGATCAGAACTAAGCAGGAAAAGGAGACACCAGGCACAGAACACAGCAGGTACGAATGGTCCATTTATGCATACTGTACAAGGGCCTTCTCGGATGACCATTTAGAGGAGATGTTGATTAGATAACTGCCAGAATTGCCAAGTAGAGCCGGACACTACAAACTTATTGGATGAGAAACAGGAGTCATTCTTCATATTGCCCTAACTGATCACCCAAATAGAATGGGGGGACCAAAAGATGTTCTTGTACAGGGTGACTTTGCTGACTTGTCTACCACTAAGCATGGATCAGGAACATGGACACAGTATTAAGGTACTGGATACAAGACTGGATGGGGTGAGTCAACTACTAGCCAGGATCAGTTGTTAACTAACATCACAATTCCACTGATTGCAGGGAGGCTCTTGCTAGTGGACTTAGGAATTAAAGACCGTGGGCCATAGAGGTAGAAAAGTTGGATTAAGTGGCAACTTAGACGTGCAGCAGGTCCCGGAAAGTGTCTTCTCCTTAGGATGCAGTCTTTATAAACACATGGTCCTTTTTCCTGGAAATTATTTTCAAGATTGTTGAAGCAAGCAGAGCTAGAGGATAGTCTGGGCAGGAAAAGCTAGGTAAGGAAAAGACTACTTCCAGGGATTTGCAACTTTTTGTGTGACCTGCCATCAGGAGTGGAAGAAAACTGAGTTCCTAGCTGCTGGAGTACGGCAGCAGCTTGGGGGACTGCGACAAAGATGAGTACAAGTGGGTTGGGCTTGCAGGACAGTGATGTGAGGTGATGTAAATGTATGTGAAATGATGCAAGAAAATGGATATTAAAGGGTCAGTCCACCCACATGGAATATATTAGTTATAGGTGATGGAGTGTACCATATGTCTAGGATACTCCAACATTGAGATATGCCTCACATAACTCCCACCTCTGCCCCTGTCCAGAGTTTATGTGTTCCTGACCACCTTTAGGAGGACAGCCGAGGCTTTGCAAGGAGTCTCACCATTTCTTATCCCAGAGACAACAGAGACCTGAAAAGGTTTGTTTAACTTGATAGCCACAAGTGACATTTTGGGGTTCTTTTTATTAAGGTTTTCACCCAAGATTTGCATGTTTTTCTTACTAAGTCCTACGTGAAAAGGCATAAATCTTGCTAAATGTTGTATGAATCTCGGGTGAAAATATTGATAGACAGACCCCTTTGAGGATATTTGGGGTGGCTGGAATTTTGGTACAATGCATTGGATTCAATAGGAATGGACAAAATAAAGATGGTGCTTTTTAATTACTGTGCCACCTTTGTGGTGATTCATCGCTTTTCCTGCTCTGTGGGCTCCGGGACAAGAAATGAGTGGGAAATCTCCCCAACAGTGATACAGACAGGAATACATTCTATCCCTCATCTACCCTCCTACCCAACCTGGGATACATATTAAAGGGGAAAAATGAGGCAAGTGATTTTCACTCAGCCTCATAATCTGAGCCGACCTGTGACAATGAAACTGTCACAGGTCGGCTCAGCAGATCGGGAAGTGAGCGACCGCATACCGTCGCTCGCTCACTTCCCGATCTATCCCTGCAGAGAGCGTGACTGTCACTCATGACTCCCTGCAGGTATTCCCCCCTCCCCCTCCCCTATCCTCCAGCGCTGACTGGCGAAACAGATGGGGGAGGGGGCGGGCACAGCTGGCTCTGCCTCTAGATAGGCAGAGCCAGCTGTCAATCCCGCAGCTGGGTGAATCCAGACATAATTGTCGGGACCCATCCCGGCTGCTGCGCCTCAGTATATAGTGAGCTGTAGCTCGCGGTATACTGAGCTTTGGGTCATGGGAGAACATTAGTTTGTGTCCTTCCGTGACCCTTAGGAGAACTATGGGGAAAAGCCCTGACCTCATAGTTCTCCTTTAAAGTGCATGGACAGCCAAAACTTTTTTTGTTTAATCTTGTTTCAGATGGAGTGGGAAACAGTTAGAACCCCGTGTTAGGTTGTTCTGCTATTTGGAGCTACATTAGGTTAAGGGAGAGATTTATTCTAATTTCCTGTCCTTTACAAACTTTGGATGTGTGGTTTCAGCTCTGCTCTCATTTTCTCTCTATCTTTCCTAATGTACATTTTGTCTTTAAGTATGAAGGTAAGTACATCTCCTGCGATTAATTGATCTAACATGTATCTATTGAGATTAATGAATCTAAATGTCTGAAGAAGTAAATTGTTGGCCAAGAGACCTTCAATTCATCAAGTATTTTTATATTCTTGTAGATCGGTCTAGTATATCATGAGCAGCACCAGGTTGCCCCATCACCGCCACTTACAGCAAAGTAGCACTCACACTTCCTGTACAGCTAAAATGTTTTAGAATGGCTTCCAAGGCCGCTAATGCAAAAACGAGAATGTCAAGTCAATGGGATTTGCCAGAGGCTCCTAAAAGCCCGAGGGCACACAGCTCTGTTAATGCTTAAAGAGTTAAATTGGACAAAATTAATTGTATTAATTACATTTACATTGGTAAAAAATGTAATATCATGGTTCTGTCTCCAAGGGGCTGTCAGATGCCACTTAAAGTATATGTAAACCCTAACAATAAACTTTTCTTATTTGCTGGTCTGTTAAATACACTATTGAGAGCCTTTTGTTTAATCTGTTCGATAAGTGCAAAGAAAATACCAGTTGATCAGAAATTCAGAGCGGTCCTATGCCCTGTGCTCACTTCCTGTGTTATCTCATTGAGCCTAATCAGCCTTCCCAGTTTTTATATTGGACTATCAAACAATTATTCTACATGTTTTGGATATGAGGGAGAGGGGTTCTGTAGTTTAGCAAAAGGCAACTGGGTAGGGGTGGGAGGTTTTTTTTTTTTTTTTCGATTTCAGTCCAGAAAAGGCACTGTGTGGTCAGCCCACAGCAAAGAAGTATAAGTGCATTTCTAGCAGATCAACAGTATTTTTCTGTATTTGCAGGCAGAGGCACTGGGCACCTGGCCCAGGTCTTCTACTGAGTGCCTCAGGACATCTATTGAGTGATCCAGGTCTTTTACAGAGTACCTTAGGAGTTCGGCTGAGTGCCCCGATTCTTCTACTGAGTGCCCCAGGTCATCTAATGAGTTCCCTGGGTCTTCTACTGAGTGCCCCTGGTCTTCTACTGAGTGCCCTGGTTCTTCTACTGAGTGCCACTGGTCTTCTACTGAGTGCCACTGGTCTTCTACTGAGTGCCACTGGTCTTCTACTGAGTGCCCTGGTTTTTCTACTGAGTGCCCCAGGTCATCTACTGAGTTCCCCGGGTCTTCTACTGAGTGCCCCTGGTCTTCTACTGAGTGCCACTTGTCTTCTACTGAGTGCCCTGGTTTTTCTACTGAGTGCCCCAGGCCTTCTAATGAGTGCCTCAGGTGTTCTACTGAGTGCCAAGGCCTTCCACTGAGTGCCCTGGTTTTTCTACTGAGTGCCCCAGGTCATCTACTGAGTTCCCCGGGTCTTCTACTGAGTGCCCCTGGTCTTCTACTGAGTGCCACTTGTCTTCTACTGAGTGCCCTGGTTCTTCTACTGAGTGCCCCATGCCTTCTACTGAGTGCCTCAGGTGTTCTACTGAGTGCCCCATGCATTTCACTGAGTGCCCGAGTTTTCTACAAAGTGTCCTGTGCCTCCTTTGAAATATAGAAAATATATGTTCTATGCGCTATACAGTTTTAAAACATTGTATCTAGGGATACACCGATAATGTTTTTTTGGTCACAAGCAGCGGCAGTATGGAGGAGAACCATACGTGAATAGCCAGCCAGCTTATGTAGAGGAGCACTATACATGTATGACAGAGTATCACCATACGTTAAAGGTCAGCTTAAGGAGGAACCCTATACATGCATGGTGGAGGAGAACCATATGTATATGGCCAGCTTAAAGAGAAGCAACATATTGTATGTGTATGGTAGAGGAGCACCATACATGTGTGGCCAGCTTATGCTTATGGCAAGCTTAAAGTAGTATTAAGGTCTGGGTGTTTTTTACCTTAATGCATTCTCTGGATTAGGATAAAAAAAAAACAAAAAAACAACAGCCTCCAGCAAAGGAGGGGCTCCTTAACCTCTTGCCGTCCGCCCGTAGTAAAAAAAACG
>NW_017307874.1:0-226 GCF_000935625.1 Nanorana parkeri
GGAGAGAGAGAGAGAGAGAAGAAGGAGAGAGAGAGAGAGAACGAGAGAGAAGGAGAGAGAGAGAAGGAGAGAGAAGGAGGTAGAGGGGGAAGAGAGAGAGAAGGAGGGAGAGAGATAGAGAGATAGAGAAGGAGGGAGAGGGGGAAGAGAGAGAGAGGTAGAGAGAGAGAGAGAAGGAGGGAGAGGGGGAAGAGAGAAGGAGGGAGAGGGGGAAGGGAGAGAGAGG
>NW_017307874.1:353-3927 GCF_000935625.1 Nanorana parkeri
AGAAAAAAAACGAGAGAAAGAGAGGGGGGGGGAGGGGGGGTGCAGATATAGGAAGATACAGCCAGGCATCTAGCATTTTCAGAAGAAGGCTGACAATAGCAGCCCCAATGCTTCTCTCATGAGGATGTCACTTTAAATACGGGGAGAAACTGACTCATAGGGCCAAAGAAGGAATAAAGGGAAAGAGAGGGAGGAAGGAAGAGGGAAAGGAGAAGTAGGAAATGGAAGGAGAGAGAAAAGAAACAAAGAAGAAAAGGTAGGAAGGAAAAAAGGGAGGAAAGAAACAAAGAAAGAAAAGGAAAAGAAAGAAGTGGAGAAGAGAGGGGAAGGAAGTATGAAGGAAGGAGAAATAGAGAAGGAAAGGAGGGAGAAAGAAAGTGAATAGGGAAGGAAAGTAGGAAGCAAGGAAGGAAGAACGGTAGGAAAGAAAAAAAGGGAGAGGAGAAGATAGGAGAGGGGAGCAGAGTAGAGGAAAACAGGGGAAGGAAGGAAGAAGGGAGAAAAGAGAAGGAGGAAATAAAAGAAGTGGAAAAAGGAAGTAAAGTAGGAATCATGGATGGTAGGAAGGAAAAAAGGGAAGTGGAGAAAAGAGGAGAGGGGAGAAGAGGAGATGAGAGTATAGGGGAAAGAGATAAGGCAGGAGAAAGGAGAACATAAGGAATTAAGGGAGGAGAAAGTGGGCAGGAAGGAAGGAAGGAAAAAAGAAAGGAAGAAAGAAAAAAGGTAAAGAGAGCAGAGAAGGAAAGAAGAAGGGCGGATGAAAGGTAGCATAGAAGAAAGAAAAGTAGGAAGCAAGGAAAGAAGAAAGAAAGAAGACAGAAAGGAAGAAAGAAGGTAGGAAGGGAAAAAAGGAGGGAAGGTAATAAGAAAGGAAGGAAGGAAAAGAATGGAGAGGAGTGGGGAGGAGAGCAGAAGAAAGGAGAGGAGTGGAGAAGAGGAGGGGAGGCGCAGGACGGCGGGGGGGGGGGGGAGGAGTAGAGGAAAGGAAAGGTTGATTGTTCAACCATTCCACTTACAAAGGAGACCAAAAACAAAAGTGCAGAGAAGCGGAAGAATAAAAAGCAATTGAAATAGAAAAGGCAGAGAAAGAAAGAAAGAAAGAAAGAAAGAAAGAAAGAAAGAAAGAAAGAAAGAAAGAAAGAAAGAAAGAATAATGGATAATAGAGAACAAGGAAAGGACTGAGGTGAAATAAGACTGCAGACAACAAAGGTCTGCGAGTGATGCTGTGATAAGAGGCAGAAGAGTCACAGAGAAATCTCATTCTGTTCTGTCATTGCTCCGTTGTTATCTCTGACCATCTGCCAAGTAATATATTTGAGGTGGAGTACAGGAGGGGGAGGGGGAGGGGTGAAGCCAGCAGTGGCTACAGAAGATGTTTGGCCAATGCCTTTTGATTTGCTATAAATCCAGTGAGCTCCTAACTTCCTGTGCACTCTACCAGCCCTGCACAGTTCTCCTCCCCTCCATGTTATGGTGATGGGAAGGGGGATGATTGTAGTCCAAATCAGGAGAGCAGCCCAGGGTGACAACACAGTTTTTCCATAGAGACAGTAAACTGAGTGAGCGTTGCCACCCTAGAACAGAAGCTGTGCTACCGGAAGGATCACCAGGTGAATATAAAGTAAAAAAGAAAACGAATGCAGCGGCCACATCTAAGGACTGGTAAGCTGCAATATATTACACTTCAATGACTCTTTGACATTTGTTTTTTTCAGGACCACTAGAGGGCACTAGCACAATTCCGATGCCAGCGCTGCTCCAGATTGAATTTACGTCAGTATGAGTCAAGCCTCTGTCACAATTCAATATTGCCGGTTGCCATTTATCAGATAAATTTCCCGTTGGATTCGTCGTCACGCAGGGAAAATAACGGTTTTGAAGAAAACCAGTCCTCCAAAATGTATACCTTCCAATATGACATTTAAAGGGCCCATTTAAAGGCCAACGCCATCATTTCGAGAATGTGATCCAGGCAGGAGACATAATCAGCTTTCTTTTGCCTTTCCTATTCCACCTTGCTGGAAGTGTGAAATGTCCAAATGTTTCCTTCTGTCCTGCGGAAAGCTGCGGAGTGTTTAGCACAGTAAAGCCTTCTTAAAACGGATATCCACGTCTCATTCCGTCACATTCCATCACATATGTAACAACGTTGTGTTTTATGAAGACCTTGTGGGGTGTCACCCACAAGGTTGTCACATATGTGATGGAATGTGACGGCATGAGACGTGCATATCCGTTTCAAGAAGGCTTATGAAGACTTTATTGTGCTACGCATGGATTCAGTTGGAGGGTTATTTGGTTCCTTCAGTCCCTTCTCACCATAACCTGAATGCTTATACTGTCTCATTGGGTCCCAAGCCCTATGCCATGGTTTCCCTACATTGCACTGATGATGGCCAACAAGCCCGCATGCCGTTTGGACTGCATGGCTATATTGCACTACACACCACCTGTTCTGGATGTCCATCTGGCTGTTGGGATATAAAATAATCATTTGCATGGCTCCCCCCATTTGTCCTGAAATGAGGAAAAATACCCTTATTTTTGGGATATGTGATGGAATGAGGCATATGAATACCGTCTACTCTAAGAAGGCTTTACTGTGCTACAAACTGCTTTGGTTGGGGGGCTTTTGATATCTTCAGTCACTTCTCATCATGTCCTACATGGTTACATTGTCTCGTAATAGCGTGTTGCAATTGTGTGACGTTCCATAGACAGCTATACATGACTGGGGATAAAGGTGTCTGCATTTCCCCCCTGGAGACATGTGACACAGTCCATCATTTCCATGGAGGACATTGGATGCTTTAGAGGAAGCTAAAGGGGATGGTGGCACCTACTAGGTGGTCTACAGGCTGTACTATAGTCAGGACAAACCACTGTACAAATGCAAATCATTTTATATGCACATTATTCATGTTATATCCTTGTCCACAAAAAGGAGCTTCAAGAAAATCCCTGAGTAAGGAGAAACGTGTAACCGCCCCCCCTCCCCCATCAAATCCATTCTTTGTCCTAAGCCCCCATGCCATGGTTTCCCTACATTGCACTGATGATGGCCAACAAGCCTGTGTGCCATTTGGACTGCATAGCTCCATGATGACAGGCTATATTGCACTACACTCCACCTGTTCTGGATGTCCATCTGGCAGTTGGGATGTAAAGGAATCATTTGCATGGCTCCCCCCAATTTCTTTTTAGTTTAACATGGGCTTTCAGTGCGTTTCAGGGCGTTTGCATGAGTTTTTAATGCGTTTTCATGCGTTCCAGAGCAGGTAAAATAGGGCTTGCTGCAGTTTTTTCACCTGCTCTGGAACTGCACGCTGCGATGTGAACTGGAGCAAAAAATACAATTGGAATACATTGGACGCAGTTTTGATCCGGTCTGCAACTGCTCTGCTCTGCGCTTGGTGTGAACAAGGCCTTAGTCCCTTCTTACCATGTCCTATATGGTTACATTGTTTCGTAATAGCATGTTGCAATTGTGTGAGCTTTCCATAGACAGCTATACATGACTGGGGATGAAGGTCTCTGCATGTCCCCCAGCTTCAAGAAAATGCCTGAACAAGG
>NW_017307874.1:3962-9625 GCF_000935625.1 Nanorana parkeri
CGCCATGGTTTCCATACATTGCACTGATGATGGCCAACAGCAGACACTTTTGTTCTGCTGCTAATAATTAAAGACAGATGCAGAGAGACTAAACGGAGGGGCTACATGACTGGAGGAGGAATAGTCCCAGGAGAAGGGGTTAAAAATAAGATGGGAATAGCTGTTCTTACCTGATTGGATGTTGGGGTCAGGTGTCCGGATGGAGCCGCATGGGTAGGAACTGCAAGGGCTAAGGGGCGTTCTTTCTGGAAAATCGACGGAGGAAGCAGGTTGTGCCACCCTCCCTCCCTCCCTGAATGTTGTGGTTTTCTGATGGTTGCAGGGTTCTTTTTATGTCACAGCAGCTTGGCGGGTTAGGGGGTCTTTTGGGGGTCTGAAAATTGGAGTCAATTACACAAATGGGGGGGGGCATCAGCTGGTATGGGTGCTTCCCCATGTTGGTGTCCGTATTTGTAGGGGGGTCTTGGCCCCCTTGGAACTTGGGAGCACTAAATGTCCTTGAGCTAGTTGGGGTGCGGCTGGGGACATGGGAGTTTTAGGAGAGGCCTTATTTGGGCTGTTGGGCACCAAAAGACCCCTTCTCAGATCCAACAGACTTTAAGAGTATTTATTTGTATATTATTTGGTTTATTGTTAAAGTTGGTTTGTTTAATAAAAGGGCTGCTGTGGCCATTAAAATCAATTTCGCACAGTCTATGTGTTTATTCGGGTTTTTAACAGGGGGAAGAAATTGACGAATCCATCAGTCAAGTGGGCTTGCGTGGGTTTCCTCCGAGTACTCCGGTTTCCTCCCACCCTCCAAAGACATGCTGGAAGGTTAGTTGGCTCCTGTCTAAATTGGCCCTCTATGTACTGTATATGCAATAAGGACCTTAGATTGAAAGCTCCTTGAGAGCAGGGACTGATGTGAATGTGCAGTAAGTAACGCGCTGCGTAAATTGTCGGCGCTCTATAAATACCTATAATAATAAAGTATAAACATCAAAACTTTAAACTCTTTTTTTGTCATCTGCGCCCCATTGGGAAGATTCCGCTTCCCATCATGTACACAGCAGGTAGCAAATTCCTACACTCCTTGGCTCCATCAACTGGGAGTAATGCACCTTTGCAGTACTCTGTACTGGAATCATAATTTTAAATGGGACAAATGATAGAACATTTTTTTGTAAATCTATAGTAATACTATTTTTTTTTCTTTTTAGCAAACACTGATCAAAGTAGAAAAAAGTATATTTTTATGTTTATGCTAATTTTTTTTCTAAAAAGGTAACAAATAACTAAATATATATTAATGTACTGTATATGTGCACTGGAGGTGACAGCTGAACTAATTAATTCATATTAATGATATCATTTTATTTCCAGCAAAGACAAGAAAAGGTAGAAAACATTGTCTCTCTCTCTTTCTCTATCCTTATCTTTCTCTCCTGCTGTCTCTCCACCTCTCTCTCCCCTTTCGTGTCCTTCTGTCTCTTTCTCTTTTCTTTCTCTACTGGGGACAAATAACACACCCGCCAATTAATGATCATATCATCCTAATTATCCAAGCAGTAAGAACTATGGAAACAGGATCTGCAATGTATCCATAGCAACACAAAAGCTACACAGTATCGGGGATTATCGCAGACAATACATACTGGTGCAGGTAGTGTCATTATTGTACGTCCGCACAGGCAGCTGGACTTGCTGTATTTTTTTTTTCTTGAAGACGTTTTGCTGGTCATCCGGCTGGCTTTCTCAATTCCCCACTGCAAGGGTTGGTAAAAGTCCTGGAGTTCCATTTTAAGCCCTCATTCACACTAGAAACGGCCGACACATGCTGCGCGCGCGGCCGTATCGCTCAGCTCCCGGGAAGGACAGGTGCTGCGTGTGATTAGTACGCAGCCCCCGTCCTTTTCTATGGGACTACGCGGCCATACGCCGCCCTGCGCTCACCCGCCCTGCACGTCAGTAGAGGTGCGGGTGAGTGTACTCGTATGCTGACAGGATGGATCCTGTCAGCGTCCAAGCCAGGAAACACACACCCGCACGGACCTGCACTTGAGGTGAGCGTAGGGGGGCGTACAGCCGCATAGTCCCATAGAGAAGGACGGGGGCTGCGTACTAATTACACGCAGCACCTGTCCTTCCCGGGAGCTGCCCGATACTGCCCTGCACGCAGCACGGAGCTGTACGGCCGTTTCTAGTGTGAATGAGGGCTAAAGGTGTTTTTGACCCTCTTATTCTAAGGGGTCCAACTCTTCTGGTGAGTTAGTTATCCAGGTGGTGGAATGAACACATGGGAGCAGGGGTGTAACTAGAAATCACAGGGCCCCAAAGCAAAATTTTGTATGGGGTCCTGTGATTTCTAGTCATGTCCCTGCAGAGCCCACCTGAGATCCCACACAGCCCCTCTGAGAGAAACCCTACAGAGCCCATCATAGACTCTCTATGGTGGGCTCTGCGGGGTCTCAGGTGGGCTGCACACCTCTTACCTGTCAGCCCCGATCCGCTGTCCGCCTCCATGGTCGCTGGCAGGTCCCGCCTCCTCTTCCGTCGCCGGGCCCCGTCTCCTCTTCCGTCGCCGGGCTTTCCTCCTCCACTTCTGACGCCGGGCCCAGCCTTCCTCCTCCACAGCTGCTGGCTGTCACTGACTCAGCAGCGGATGTGAGGAGGAATGCGCCGCTGCACAGATCACTGACAGGTTGTCGATGATCTAACAGCGACATGTTCCTCCTCACACACGCCAGTGACAGCCAGCAGCCTGAGATGCCATAGCCACCCAGGCGGCCCGCATGGCATCAGGGGGATGTCCTGGCCGGGCCCCATAGCGGCCGCCTGTGTCGCTATGGTGATTGTTACGCCACTGCACGGGAGTGATGCCCTATAGAAGATTGTGGCTCCAGTACACATTTGAAATACATTGGCGGTGGATACATTGTATAGAATTGGTTCATAAAGAAGGACTGTGCTTCACATAGAGACTCTCTTCCTATGTTTTATATTTTATAGAGTGTGATAAGAGGAAGTCATTTATTTATATAGGTTTAGCTGAATAATATAATTTGTATTCATCGTACTTATAGAGATATCAGAGCGCTGTTTTCTTATGCTACGTGATATAGATTACATTGATAGAACAGGTTTTTCTTATGCGGTCAGCAGGAAAACGTATCTTACCGTCTTCGGAGTCGATCATGCTGAACCACGCCGGGCAGCGCATGTAGGCCACTTTGCCGACCACAGCTGGCATCCAGCATGTTATGTTATCCCACATTCCTGGGCAGCCTGAAAGACAGAGAAATATAGTTTGATAAGGCTCCGTTCCTCGTGGTACCTGCCATGGCACTGGATGAGGATTATCAGGATTTTATATGTCGCTGATTTCTATTCATTCCGGCTGCTCACAAGTCACACCAGGATGGAGGTCCTTCATTGTATAAGGGTTATTTACAAAAGGGTGAAGAGTTTGGAGAAGGCAGGAGAAGAGAACAATCTAGGCCAAAAAAGCTGATTTGGAAAACTTCTCCAATTCAGCTCACTTTCCAGGTCAACTATGTTGTTCTAGATCAGGGGTGCCCATGCTTTTTTGTGTTAAGATCTACTTTTCAAATGACGAGCTACCTGAGATCTACCAACGAAAAAAAAACCTCCCTCGCTCTCTCTCTCCTGGCTGTCTCTCCTGGCTGTCTCTCCTCGCTCTCCTTGCTCTCTCTCCTGGCTGTCTCTCCTCGCTCTCCTTGCTCTCTCTCCTGGCTGTCTCTCCTGGCTCTCATTGCTCTCTCTCCTGGCTCTCTCTCTCCTGGCTGTCTCTCCTTGCTCTCTCCTGGCTGTCTCTCCCCGCTCTCTCTCCTGGGTCACCTTGCTGTATTTTGCTGTGTAAACTAATATTCTTTGATGTAATACATAGCACTTCAACCACCAGTATCCAGCAGAAAGGTATCAGGGAGCTCGGCTCAACAGACTCGGGCTAATACCCTGTTTCCCTGAAAACAAGACCTACCCCGAAAGTAAGACCTAGTACTATTTTTGGGAATTGCTACCTACCCCGATAATAAGACCTAGTTGTGACCATTCCCAGGGCCGGTGGTGGCATAAGGGGGAACTTGAAGAACCTAATTGGCCCCCCTGTTCTAGATTGTTCACTTCTCCGGCCTTCTCCAAACTCTTCACCCTTTTGTGAATAACCCTGATCAATGTACCCTAACACCTTTTATATGCAAAAGACACAGATGTTCATCTATTGAAAACAAAGGGACACTATCTGCATGGAGTTTGCATGTTCTTCTTGCGCTTGCCTGGGTTTCCTCCAGGTACTGCGGTTTGCTCTCACACTCCAAAGACATGCTAGAAGGTTGACATGTAAGCTGCGGAAACATTTGGTGCGGTTCGGATATTTCGTTGTTTTGGGATTCAGATCTGAAATTCAATTCGGTTCGGGTTTCGGACGAAATCCGGACTTTCGTTAGTTTCGGATGAGTTGACGAATATTCGTTGCGAATACCACAGAGAACCGTATACAGATATTAATGCTAAAGCTGAATCTCCTAGACCCGAATGGGGCTCGGGATCTGAATTTCCGAATGGCATTGGGGAGATCCCGAATGCCATTCGGGTCTGGGAGCCATATACAAATATTACTAAAGCTGAGGCTCCCAGACCCCAATAACATTCAGGAGCTCCCAAATGCAATTCGGAAATTCGGATCCCTTCCCAAATGGCATTCGGGTCTGGGAGCCTCAGCTTTAGTATGATATGTATATACTGTATACGGCTCCCATGTTTTCATAACGAAAATTTGTGTTCAGACCTATTCGGATGCATTAAACCAAAAAACACATCTGATTGGCCAGAAAAGTCACATGTCCGATTCAGCTTTGTTTTTGAATGGAATTCGAAATTCGAAAACAGAAATTTGGATTCGGACACATTCGGATGCATAGGGATTCAGAAATTCGGATGTGTCCAGATGTCTGAATTTCAGGTGCTATATAAATACCTGTAATAAAATAAATAGTTAAATACATTAATCTCTTTTAGTTATTAATCTAAAATAAATAAATATTAGATAAACATTTGATTATACATTTTGAGAAATCTCGAATATCGTCTTTCTGACACAGTAAAGAGGAATCAGGAAAGTGTGAATTAAGCCCATATATTTTCATGCAAAATCAGAACACATCAGATACATAGCGCGGTGAGCGAGCATTGGCTTCATACGGAGCTGAAATCAGCACATTTTATCTCTTACACCAATCTGACACAAACCACCTCCATCACTGGGAAGATATCAGAAGGATCTGTCATTTATTTCACATTTCTCTCCCCTGGCTTTCTCTCCCCACTCTCTCCCCTGGCTGTCTCTCTCCCCTCTCTCTCTCTCCTGGCTGTCTCTCCCCTCACTCTCTCTCCTGGCTGTCTCTCCTCTCTCTCTCTCTCCTCACTCTCTCCCCTGGCTGTCTCTCCCCTCTCGCTCGCTATCTCTCTCTCTCCTGGCTGTCTCTCCTCACTCTCTCCCCTGTTTGTCTCTCCTCACTCTCTCCTTTGGCTGTCTCTCTCTATCTCTCTCTCCTGACTGTCTCTCCTCTCTCTCTCCCTTGGCTGTCTCTCCTCTCTCTCTCACTCCTCTCCCTCTTGTCTCTTTCTCCTGGCTGTCTCTCCTCTCTCTCCTGGCTGTCTCT
>NW_017307874.1:10639-10999 GCF_000935625.1 Nanorana parkeri
TCTCCCTCTCCCGCCTCTCTCGCCTCTCTCCCTCTCTCTCTCTCTCCTGGCTGTCTCTCCTCACTCTCTCTCCTGGCTGTCTCTCCTCACTCTCTCTCCTATCTGTCTCTTCTCTCTCTCTCTCTCCTGGCTGGCTCTCCTCTCTCTCTCCTGGCTGGCTCTCTCCTCTCTCTCTCTCCTGGCTGTCTCTCCTCACTCTCTCTCTGGCTGTCTCTCTTTGGCATTTTTGGGAATTGCTAAATCTCCTCACTCTCTCTCTTCTGGTTGTCTCTCCTCTCTCTCTCTCCTGGCTGGCTCTCTCCTCTCTCTCTCTCCTGGCTGGCTCTCCTCTCTCTCTCCTCTCTCTCTCTCCTCTCTCCC
>NW_017307874.1:11549-15223 GCF_000935625.1 Nanorana parkeri
CCTGGCTGTCTCTCCTCACTCTCTCCCCTGGCTGTCTCTCCTCACTCTCTCCCCTGGCTGTCTCTCCTCACTATCTCCCCTGGCTGTCTCTCCTCATTCTCTCTCCTGGCTGTCTCTCCTCATTCTCTCCCCTGGCTGTCTCTCATTCTCTCTCCTGGCTGTCTCTCATTCTCTCTCCTGGCTGTCTCTCCTCTCTCTGTCCTGGCGCTACCTCCTCTCCTCTCTCTCTCCTGGATGTCTCTCTCTCTTCTGGCTTTCTCTACTCTCTCTGTCCTGGCGCTATCATCTCTCCTCTCTCTCTCTCTCTCTCTCTGGCTGTCTCTCTTCGCTCTCTCTCCTGGATGTCTCTCCTCACTCTCTCCTGGCTGTCTCTCTTCTCTCTCTTTCCTGGCTGTCTCCCCCCCCTCTCTCTCAACAATACCAAAAGAGATGTTTGTACTTGGGCTCCGACCATGTGCTTTTTCCTGTCCCTACAGTCATCCTGTTGTCTGTATCCAGTCTTGCACTAACGCATTTCACCATATCACTTAGATCTCTATGAGTAAGCCGCAATGGTGGAACACGTTAGAGGCTGAAGACATATGGAGGAGGAATGTGTAGTGCGTTTTTGCTCTCTAAATAAAGATTTTACTTTGGATGAAGACCCGTACAGTGCGGCATTTTTTAATTGGGTTGCTACAAGCGATGGCGCGCTTATTGCCTGCGCCTGGGATGCAGTTGAAGACCGCGCTGGGAATGTGAAAGGTGTTGCGGGTGTGGATTGCAACGAATACAATATAAAAAGGTCACGGTAGAATAGAATGATTTTTTATATTTTGTGTTTATAACCCAGATTGTGCAAAATCGAATGTTCTCTCTCTATACCCTGTTTCCCCGAAAATAAGACCTACCCTGACAATAAGACCTAGTGGCATTTTTGGGAATTGCTAAAATATAAGACCTACCCCGAAAATAAGACCTAGCTGTGACAATTCCTAGGGCCGGTGGTGGCATAAGGGGGAACTTGAAGAGCCGCGGGAGAGACTCAAGGTGCCAGCGAAGCCAGCGCTAGAGGACGCGAGGCGGCCCCGGAGGGAGCAGAGCCGCACAAGCCGATGCCTCCTCTATAGCGCCGTCTCCTGTCACAGGCGGAGTGATACCAAATGCACTCCGCCTGTGAGGAATCCATAGTGAAAATGCGCTTTGCTCATTCTGGTTACCAAATTGCTCTTGGAAAGGTACGGCACCCCTGATTGCCCTGATCATCCTATTCGTAACTTTGCCATTTTGGATTATTTAATTTGGATTTGCATTAACTTTGGATTGTTGTACATTAAAAAAAAAAAAGACCTACCCCGAAAATAAGACCTAGTGTGTTTTTTTGAGCCAAAAAAAATATAAGACAGTGTCTTATTTTCGGGGAAACACGGTATGTATCATGGCCTGGTTTGTTCGATCCGTTTGATATTGATTTATAAGCGAGCGTCAGGCCAGGTGTATATTCTGCGGACTGCCGCAGAGTTGATGTTATTTATGTGGATACGTCAATGGCGGCAGATGTCCTGTCCTGATTGGTCAGTGCTGCGGAGATTGATGGCTCTGTTATCATAAATGAGCAGAGTAGAACCTCGGGCATTTCACGTTACTCGGTATAATGAGAAAGCAGCTGGTGTTTTCTCTAATAGAGTCGTATCCTAGAATCTCTTCTCTCCCTCCACCCGCCGAGCAGAGCCGAGCGCCGCACTCCTCCCTCCAGTCTGCAGCACAACGCCGCCTGTTCCCAATCCGCACCAAGTGCGCAATACATTACTGGATGGCACGCGGCCCTCCAACGTTGTCCCTGGTGAACTTCATCCTTTATTGTTCTTATATTTGGACGCTTTGTGGGCCAGAAGACAATATTGGACGTGTAAGAATGGAGATGTATGTCTCGGCTTGGTGCAACGCCGTAATAGAGCACTGAGATACAATACAGAGACTACTGGGAATGCAAATAATGCAACAAAAAAGACACCAAGGAAGGTTTACTAAATAAAATAGGAAAAAACGCAAACCACTAACTCTTTAAAGAAGGCCTTCTCAACTAGGGTTCTTCTGAAAGTCGCTAGGGGTCCCTTGGGCAGTGAGCAATGACAGATTGATCTCCCACCTACAAATATCAAGGTAATTGGCAATTTTCAACTAACATCCACTGTAAAGGGGGCACTTGTGCATTGATCACTGGTGCGAGGGGCTAATTTCTCCACTAATCAAACTGACTATATGATCCATTGACCGCCAAATGTGAGGAGGCATTTCACTACTGACCACCAAGGGTCATTACTCCACTGAGCACCAAGGTAAAGGGTCATTACTCCACTGAGCACCAAGGTAAAAGGGACATTTCTCCACTGAGCATCAATGTAGGTGGGCTATTCTCCACTGACCACCATTGTGAGGGGGCATGTCTACACTGACCACCAATGTGAAGAGACATTTCCCTACTGATCACTAAGGTAAAGGGACATTTCTTCACTGAGCACCAATGTAAAGGGACATTTCTCCACTGAGCACCAATGTAGGTGGGCTATTCTCCACTGGCCATCATTCTAAGGGGGCATTTCTCCACTAACCACCAATGTGAAGAGGCATTTCACTACTGACCACCAAGGTAAAGGGACATTTCTCCACTGAGCATCAATGTAGGTGGGCTATTCTCCACTGACCACCATTGTGAGGGGGCATTTCTCCACTGACCACCAATGTGAAGAGACATTTCCCTACTGACCGCTAAGGTAAAAGGAACATTTCTCCACTGAGCACCAATGTAAAGGGGCATTTCTCCACTGACCACCAATGTAGGTGGGCTATTCTCCACTGGCCACCATTCTAAGGGGGCATTTCTGCACTGAGCACCAATGTAGGTGGGCATTTCTCCACTGACCACCAATCTGAGGAGGCTTTTCTCTACTGAGCACCAATGTAAAGGGACATTTCTCCACTAAGCACCAATGTAGGTGGGCTATTCTCCACTGACCACCATTGTTAGGGGGCATTTCTCCACTGGCCACCAATCTGAGGAGGCATTTCTCCCTGAGCACCAATGTAAGTGGGTAGGGATGTTCAGACACCAGTTCAGATACCAGTGCCGATACTTGGGATTTTCACGAGAACTACCAGGGTTGCAGTGGTTGCAACAGGGACTTAGCTCTGACACTCCACCACTGTCCTGAAAGCATTAGACTGTATTGTTTTACATTGTGTCACATGACAATGAACAGTCAAATGATCTGGCCAGTTCGCCCACCCGCCAAAGTTCCCTCTGTGTCCGAGCAACCAATGATGCTGTTCAGTCCGCACAGCATCATTTGTTGCTAGGACGCTAGTGGCTGAGATGCACGGGGTCATTGATTGCTAGGAAGTAGATAGCTGTACCATAACAACCAATGATGCTTCGGGGCTACCTGTCTCTTAGCAACCAACGACCATGTGAAGCTCAGCTGCTCACATTCGAGCAAGAAATTAACCTGTGCAGGTCACTCAGCATCCTTGGTTGTGCGGACAAGGGAGGCCCTGGGTTTGGCGCACTTGTATGTTCATCGAATTTCCAGGCACGTTCAATTCATCACTACTGACAGCTAGTGTAAGGGGACGCTACCATTTTCACAATGTAAAGGAGCATTTCTCCACTGACCAGCTATATCGAGGGGATATTT
>NW_017307874.1:15278-25276 GCF_000935625.1 Nanorana parkeri
GGGGGGGGGAGGTGGGTATTTCTCCACTGATCACCAATGTTGTGGTATTTCTCCACTGACCACCAATATTGGGGGGTGTTCCTCCACTGACCACAAATATTGGGGGTATTTCTCCACTGGCCACCAATGTAGGTGGGTATTTCTCCACTGACCACCAATATCGGGGGGGTATTTCCCCACTGATCACCAATGTTGGGGATAGTTCTCCACTGATCACCAATGTTGGGGGTATTTCTCCACTGATCACCAATGTAGGTGGGCATTTCTCAACTGGCCACCAATCCACCAATATTGGGTTTTTTTCTCCTCTGATCACCAATGTAGGGAAGATCTCTCCACTGGCCAACAATATAGGGGGGGTATTTCTCCACTGACCACCAATGTAGGGGGGTATTTCCCCACTTACCATTAATGTAAGGGGGCACTTTTGCGCTAATGACTAGTGCAAGGGTACGCTACAATTTTCACAATCTGTGCATCTTTTCAGCTCATTATTAAAAATGTATTTTAATAAACATTATTGACATATAAAGGGCTACGGGACGCACACCCCCAGCTGCCTGAGGTGGCAAAAAAGCTAGGGATGCCGCTGAGCGAATCGATTTGCAAAATATGCAATTATTGAAACCATTGCTACATTATAAAGAGATCTGCATATTTATAAGAAGACGTCCCATCCCTGGAATCCTGGCTACGTCTCTTTTTCTGCTGACCTACATGTCCCCGGGCTCGCTGAGACTTTCTCGGAAGTTATTATCTACCACCGCGTTACACCCCTCTCCCTGAAATAAATGATATTTCTGTAGCCGGAAGTGCTAATGCTGTAATATTTGACAGAGCTCCAAGTCCTCTCCCGGGTTTGCTGTTCCATCTCCTAGTAACCCTAGGCTGCAGCTTATCAACGTTCCTCTTCCGAATTCACCTCCCATTCAGTGTATGGGAAGATTTGCATCATATGTCTGTACTGAGAGGAAGCAGAGCCCAGAGACGAGGCCGCATTCAATAGCAGAACATATATTTCACACATTCACACGTCCAGCACAGACTGCACAGGGGCACAAGATGGCGTCACGCACTAAAACCACTTGTGTGTTTCCTGTCACTGTGGACACTTTATATCAGAAATATACGAGCGCTGTTAACTGCAAGTCGCTCTACCTCCTCGTGAAGCTAAAGACATATTCTATTTTAAAAGAAGCGATTGCACCTCATGCCGAACAACATTTCTAAAATTACCATTTTGCTATTGTTAAAGTGTATCTCTAGGCAAAACCTTTTTTTTCATACAGCAGGGAAGGGTTGGAACTTTTGTCAAATTTCTATGGCTGTTCGAGTCCCCATTAGGCAACATGCAGTCTATATGCATTCCAGCATTGGCTGCATGATATATTTCAGGTGGGTCGGTTTTCTGATGTTGACAACTGTGGACCATGCCTGCATAATGTATGTTAAAATGGTCACTCCAATAGTGTCCAGTGGAAGCCCTTGTGATAAGGGTGATAACACAAGCCAACAGGAAATGCCGGAACAGGGTAAGGCATCTCTGTAGCACAATGGAACTGCAACTGCTCTACCTGAGTTGCAGCACCACCGTAACCCTCCCCTCTCTCAACACACACACACAACACTCTGCAGTAGGATCTGTTCACACCCGATGTTACATGTAGATCTGCCAGTATTAAAATTAGCTTGCAAGGTGGCGTTTCTTGCCATCATGGCATGAACACCTTAATTTTTCCATGGTAAATATCAAGAAGCTGTGGAGTGCCCGTAAGGTTTGGGGATCACAGACTCTTCCCACTCATCTCTCAGTCCTCACAGCAATGGTCCACAGTCACAGCTACACCTCTCCCTTCTGAGGTTCTGCACACTATAAAACTATCTCCAAAGAGTGGATCCACCATCTCTAAAGCATGGGCACTTAAGCACTTAAACTGCTGAAAAGAGGAATTTCAAGTGCACTGAAAGTCCTCCAGGTCCATGTCCTTCAAGTCAACTCAGGTCTGATCGATGTAGATGACAGCGGCACACCATACAGCATTGTGACCTGTAGAAACAAAGTAGGTGCTCTTAGTGACCACTACGGATGGTGCCGTGCAGAACCTCAGGAATGTGAAGATAGGTCACCAGCACTCAATGGCTCAACGTGAAAGAAAAGTAATTTTGTTGACATAGGGACACTGTGTCGCCTTGATAAAGGGACCCTGCATAGCCCCAAAACGTTGGCTTATAGACCTATGTGACGTCATTTTGCAAGAAAATAACTTCTTGTACATTGAACCGTTGAGTACTGGTGAGTGATCTTCATATGCAATATCAGGTCTCATGTCATAAAGCATCTGAGAAGGTTTTGAGGGAACGTCCCCTGTGCAAGCTCCCTACATTACTGTATGACTTCCACCATGTTCTACACAAATGTTCACACTGCGCATGCATCATTTTTGTCTATTCTTATTTCCTTTTCCTCTTATTCTTGTCATTTGGGCAGCTCATACTTCCAATCTAAGAGAGAGGCCCCTGCTGGAAAACCAAAGAGGATTGGCAACAAAATCTGGAAGGGGAAGGAAGGTCAGTCCCCAGGGGGCAATCTGCTGCCTGTTCCCTGGCTTTTAATTCAGTCGTTTGACAGGAGACATTAAAATGATAAGTTTGCTGATTTTCCAGCATGCACTCGGGGAGAACTATAATCTGTCATCGCTGGGTGACCGTGGTGGGCGTTTACACATCGATGAAAAATTCATGAACGTTTCTCTGAAAAGCAGCTCATGTTCATCAAGAGAGGCAATCAACCTACTCCTTGCTCGGCGGTTACTCTAGTTAAAGAGAGCAGATGTATAATTCTGCAGGCACACTGGTGGGGAGATGGGCAAGCCCTGGATTTTTGGATAGGGAATGTATGTATCTAGGCTGGAACTCAGATGCAGTGGTGTAACAATCGCCATAGCGACCTAGGCGGTCGCTATGGGGCCCGGGGGAACAGGGGGGCTCGGCCAGATGCCGTGCGGGCCGCCTGGGTCGCTATGGCATCTTATGCTGGTGGCTTTCACTGGCGGCTGTGAGAAGAATGCGCTGCTGTTTAGATCACTGACAGTGATCTGTGCAGCAGCACGTTCTTCTCACAGCCTCTGCGGAGTTAATGAGAGCCAGCAGCGGCGGTGTAGCATGCTGGACCCGGCAGTGGAGGAGGCGGGGCCCATGGTCGGCAGCAGAGGAGGAGGCGGGCCCGATGACAGAGAAGGAGGCGGGCCCGGTGACGGAGAAGGAGGCGGGTCCGGCGATGGAGGAGGCGGGGCCCATTAGCGATCGTGCAAGAAGACGAGGCGGACAGGTAAGGAGTGTGACCAGCCCACCTGAGGGTGACCCTGCAGAGCCCACCATAGGGAGTCTATGGTGGGCTCTGCAGTGTCACCCTCAGGTGGGCTGCGTGGGATCTCAAGTGAGCTTATGGCAAGGGGCATAACTAGAAGTCACAGGGCCCCATACAAAATTTTCCTATGGGGCCCTTTGATTTCTAGTTACGCTCCTGATCAGATGGCAACATTTATCATATTGTCATATTGTTAATATTATATTGTCAATATATTTACAGTAAATGTTTCCTTGACATAATACCAGGTGACATTTGAAGGTCAAGGATCTTCAACGAAGGTCCTTGAAGCCATGGAGGTCCTTGTGCAGGTAATTCGCCCTGTCCCTGCCTCCTAGATGTGCTCCTGTGTTGTCACCCCATCACACGGGCTTCCAGTAGAGACTACAAGTTGAGTTTCCAACACTCGGGCATGATCCACTGTTTTCTAAACCTGGAAACCCACCTTTAGTTGGCCATTGGGTTTTCTACTAGGTCTATAAGATCATTGGACAGCTGAAGGAGTGCAGGCTGACAACATTGCAGGCCAAAAGTTTAGAGTTGTCAGTTTGCAACAGGAAGTTCTCTTACTGACAGGGTCTCCGGGTAAGAAACTTCGTAACAGATTAAAAAAAACTGTAGACAAAACTTTTGATCATAACTATCTTTCTATCTCATCTCCATGATTGCGAAGGGCTGACACCAACCTGCTTCTTCTCTAGCAGAGACTTTCTGTTCCGTCTGGTTGATTTGCAATTCTTGTGTTGGAGCTTTTGCCGCTATTAATTTCTCAGCTGGAGCCTCACTGTATCAGCCGTTCTTTAGCTCTCACTCCAGTGAAGTATCTGCTTCAAAGAGGTTTGAAGAGGACTGGCGGTCTTCATATCAGAGCTTAGTCACAAATGTGCCGAGTGCCGAATATTAATATCTCCCAGTCCCAGCTCTGCTGCCTTCAGACTTTATTCATACCACCAGAATGCCATTGTCACTAAGGTATTTGCCAGCAATGTCTTTCTGGTGGCGGAGTTGTGGGAGGGTGGTGCTGGCAAAGAATAGTCACGGGGGGGGGCTGATTTGTCATTCAAGGGGGCAGATGCCGGACCGTGCTTTCAGCAGTTCTGTCCGGACGCCAGCCAGAGCATCCTGCTTAGCTCCTGGCACCTGGTGACATCAATGAGCTGGGCGGGAAGCAACCAGAGACCCTGTGGCCGCCCCCCTCCACTACCCAGCATCCCGCCTGCTGCCCCCCCACCCAGCCAACCTCCCTGCTGCACCCCCACCACCACCCTGCTGCCCCCAAATTTATACCATCCAAGGCAACCACCTCAGGCTGCCTACTTATAGGGATGACCCCTATGATGACACTACAATTCCCATCATGCATCTGCCTCTAAAGAGTCATGGTTGTGACTTGCAATGCCTAAGGGGGGGTTGTACTTGCACCACAGCTGGAGGACCAGAGTATGCCTTCCTGTGTCCTCGGGCATGATTGTGATGGGACTGCAGAACACCTCCCTCTCTTATAATCTCCATAACCTAGTGAAGAAGTCTTCGATAGCCCACAGAGTCAAACAGGGCAGGGCCGAAAGCACAGCTTGATATACAAGCTCATTGGATTTCTGGCAGGATCAATAGATATTTTTTTACACTTCAGATATCACAAAATGGTTTCTATTGTGTATTCAACAGACCAAAGAGGAGCGAATAAGACAAGTTCATTGCTAAGGTTTCCATACACAGGGAGTGGACAAGCTCGGCACTTCAGCTATTGTGGCACTAAAAATCCCATGAGGCATTGAAAGACTCTGACAGCCACTGGCATGACCCCCCAGAGGCACATGCATGATGGGATTTGTAGCTTCACCACAGCTGGAGTGTCAAGGTTGCCTACCCCTGCATTACAGCACAGCTGCCATGAAATGCTGCCTGGATTTGATAACCCTGCGTTGCTGTGTTTTTGCACAGGAACACTAATTGGGATGTTGATTTCTCCTCCAGCTGAAGCCGTTCACATGCCACATCCCCCAACAATTGGCTGGAGCTGTTCTAACGAGCCGTGCAGGTAATTGGTAAACACTTCCGTCTAAATTACAGGTATTTAGCCTAATGGCATGCTATGTGACCACAGATAATATATTCCTGCTAAAGGGCAACCCAGCAGTTGCCGGCGCGGGAGGCGGCACATGAGCCGCGTTGCCAACAGGAAGAAGGACGGGCAACAGAAGAACATATAATACAATCACCGAAAGAAGAACTCTACATTGTGGGCAGCAAAACTGTTACATACCAAAGTTCAGCAGATCTGCGAATAAAAAGTTCTGACCCAATGGTATAATGCAGGAGTAGGCAACCTCGGCACTCCAGCGGTGCCAAAACTACACATCTATCTATCATGCTTTTGCTTCCAGGAGTCATACTGTGGCTGTCAGAGTCTTGCAATGCCTCAGAGCCATCAGGTGGCATCTCTTTGGGTCACATGGGGGGGATCCTGGCAACCAGTGACCTCAGTGTGCTAGGTGCTGCACCACTAAGACGCTGGCCAGAGTGCCATTAGTATGCACCACCAGCACCCCATCAATGCCCCCCGAAACACGACCACCAGCAACGCCATCTCCCGTCTCGGTCTCAGGTGTCTTATATACTAGAGACACCCTTGGGTCCCCACATATTTGGATGTAGGGATCTGTGTAGGGTCTGGGTGTGATGGGCGGTCACTGCATATTTAAAGATGGGTCTGGGCATGACCAAGATTAAGTTATGGGCAGCCCCTGTGTATTTAGAGGTGGGGTATGGTCGTGATCAACCCATAAAGTGGGCATGATTTGGACATGGCCACACATGTGGGTGGGTAATATGCAGACCATGGGTGGGGTTTCCAGTATCCTGTGATCCTGGATAATAATTTTGGTAAGCATGCCAGGAAAAGGGGGTGGGGCTATCATTTATATTTATTTATACTCTTCCCTTTAACAAGCGCGCGCATGTGACACAGTTATCTACGTTGCACAGCTGCTGTGATTCTTCTCCGCCGTGCTACTGTCTGTCCTTGTTCACTGGAAGCCAAACACTATAATACGGCTATAAAACCCTCGATGATAAACACACAAGACAGGAACGCTTCTAAAGCTCATATTTATGTCTGTCACATTCTTAAAATACTTTCAGCGCATAAAACCTTCCTTAGAGAATCCAGCGAGGTGGCTCCGGTCAGCGTACATACACCTAGAGCATTCAGCTACTGGTGGCTGAGCTGCACGGCATTGTTGCTTGCTAGGACACTATTGGGCCGTCAATGATATCCAATAAAAAAACCTATAACGCCATGGGGCTGCCAATGAGAACCCTATGAGGCCATGTGCAAGCCAATGACAAACCTATGATGCCATGGGGCCACCAATGAGAAACCTACGACACCATGGGGCCACCAATAACAAACCTATGACGCCATGGGGCCACCAATGACAAACCTATGACACCACAAGGCCCCCAATGACAAACCTATGATGCCATGGGGCCACCAATGACAAACCTATGACGCCATGGGGCCACCCAGTAGCCATTAGTAGCCAACGCCTTAGTAGCCAACGTCGCTGGGTGGTCTGTACTTGAATCTCAGTGAGCTTTGTGTATTTCTTCCAGATCTGTGCAGCAATCTAGTGTGAGGCTTGGAGCTTCTTGTAATAAAGACCGCTCACTGCTGCTAATCTTTTTATTGAAAGATTCAAGCAACTTTTATACAAAGGTAATAATAGACAGGTCTTGTCTACGCCCTCCTCCTTTAGTTTCCTGTAGTGGGTGGGGCCTGATGGGCCCCTCCCACAGCTCTGTTCTCTGCACGGGGTATGGTCAGCACAGTGATTATGTCACTGCTACTTTTACGAGGTCATATCTCGGCTTGCAAAGGCATTTGGTGCCCGCTTAGTGGATTTATGTCCTTTGTGACTATTTAGGAATAAATTTAAATGAAACTTTTTGTGGCTGGAGTTCAGCTTTTCTTTGCAGGTTAATGTTACCTTGAGGTTGAATATATTGTAATACTAGGTAGATGAAAAATCACTGGTGCCAAAAAAAACGTGACAACTCTCAAACCCAGCTTCAAACACACATGGGCAGCTTCTCACTGTTTTTCTAGATAATGTAATACTGTATTATGGCCACTAGAGCTGTAGCTGAAGTATTTATTACCTATGTTACTCAACTTCATCTAGTCTAGCGGCTATAATGTGGTTTGACATTACATTACTTCTGCCCTGGAAAGAAAATACACCAATCAGCCATAACATTATGACCTCCCACCTAATATTGAATAGGTTCCCTTTTTCCTAACCCTTCAAGGCATTGTGGGGTCCACAAGACCTCTAAAGGTATCCTATGGTATCTGACACCAAGCCATTAGTAGCAGATCCTAAGTCCTGTAAAGGCCTCCATTGATCGGACTTGTTTTTCCAGCACATCCCACAGATGATCGATTGGATTGAGATCTGGAGAATTTGGAGGCCAAGTCATCACCTCAGACTCGTTGTGGTGTTCCTCAAACTATTCTTCAACCATGTGTGCAGTGTGGCAGAGCTCATTATCTTGCTGGAAGAGGCCACTGCCATCAGGGAATACCGTTTCTATGAAGGAGTGTACTTGGTCAGTAACAATGTTTAGGTCGGTGGTTCGTGTCACAGTAACACCCACATGAATGGCAGAACCCGAGGTTTCCCAGCAGAACATTGCCCAAAGCCTCACACTGCCTCCACCAGCTTGCCTTGCTCCCATAGTACATCCCGATACCATCTCTTCACCAGGTAAGGAACACACACGCCCGGCCATCCACATGATGTAAAAGAAAACATCATCAATCAGACCAGGCCACCTTCTTCCATTACTTTCCGGTCCAGTTCTGATGCTCACATGCCCATTCTATGCACTTTTGGTGATAGACACGGGTCAGCATGGGCATCCTGACCGTCTGTGGCTACACAGCCCCATACCCTACAAACTGCGATGCTCTGTGTGTTCAGACTCCTTTCTATCAGAACCAGAATTACCTTTTCCAGCAATTTGAGCTCCAGTAGCTCTTCTATTGGATCGGACATCACAGGTCAGACTTCCATCCCCATGTGCATCCATGACCCTTGCCCTCCTTTGATCCTGTCGCCGGTTCAAAAGTTTTCCTTCCTTGGACCACTTTTGGGAGTCCTGACCACTGCAGACCGGGAACTTAAGGTGCTTAAGGTGCCCATACACCTGCCGATTATCGTACGTTAATCGCGGGTGATCCCGCGATCGTACGATAATCAGCAGATGTATGGAAGGCGTGCGACCGTTTCTACTGTATGGTCGAACGTCTTTTGTCTTCCGAGCAAGCTGGAAAACCTGGCGAAAATTGTACGATTTTCGGCGGGTTAGTGGCGTGCTTGGAAAACAAATGCCGACCGCACCGGTGTGTGCAAGCGCACACTGCCCGCTCAGCATTTGAATCATCAGAAGCCAATCATATGAGCTGCCTGTCCAAGATGGGCAGACCGTACGAGATTTTAAAGGAGAACTATGAGGTGAGTGCTTTTCACTCAGTAGATCGGGAGGTGAGCGAACACATACCGGCGTTCGCTCACCTCTCGATCCTGTCACGGCTCTCTGCTGTGACAGGGGAGGGGCTGGATTCCCCCCTCCCTGCTCCGATCCGCCAGCGCTGACTGGCGGAATGGACGGGGGAGGGGGCGGGTACAGCTGGCTCTGCCTCTAGATAGGCACAGCCAGCTGTCACTCACGCAGCTGAGCGGATCTCGGCATCGAGGTCGGGATCCGCTCCTGCTGCGACGTCTCAGTATATAGGGAGTTATAGCTCGCGGTATACTGAGCTTAGGGTGACGGGAGGACGCTAGTTTGTGTCCTTCCGTTACCCTAAGGAGAACTATGGGGAAAAGCCCTGACCCCATAGTTCTCCTTTAATTACCTTACAACCATCGCACAACGAAAGTCGTGCGATGGTTGTAAGGTGTATGGGCAGCTTTACACTTGTCCATTTTTTCTGCTTCCAACACATCAACTTCAGGGACAACATGTTCACTTGCTATCTAATACTGTATATCTCACCCATTTCCAGGTGCCATTGTAACCAGATAATCAATATAATCCAATTCACCTGTCAGTGGTCATAACGTTATGGCTGATCATATAGTAATTATAATATGCGCAGTTGGACTTGCCATCCATTCCTGAGATTTACACAGCTCTACCACACAGCACAGCCCTGGTTGTAAGGTCGTGGGCTGGCTTTCTCTTGAACGTCTCTTTATTTGCTCAGATAAGAAGGCAGTGGGAGTGGTTCGATAGTTTAGTAAATGACAATTGGCAGGGCTGACACCACTCAGTCCACAAAAATGCCGTGTGTTGTCAGCTCATAACAGGAAATTAGGGCCTGAGTGCAATTCTGGCAGATCAACAGGCATTTGTATGCATTTGCCGGGTCCTTAAAGGATAAAACATGGGGGAATGTGCATGGGCAGAGATGTTTGCCTGGACATACTGTAACACTTGGATTATGGATGGATTTTCCTTTATGACATTATAATGACTCTCACTGTCTACACTCTAAACGAATATGGCGTGATTTTTCCCAACACAAACACATAAAGAGCAAAGTTGGACTTATCCCACATTC
>NW_017307874.1:25497-27197 GCF_000935625.1 Nanorana parkeri
TAATGCACCCCCCCCCCCCCCCCCCCCCCCCCTCCATGGCTGTTTGCTTTCAGGAGTTGTACAAATTAGCCGTGTTTGGTCATATTTCATTATTTAAACTTATGAACATTTTGTACTGCCGTTCCAGAGTCTCCAGACTTACCAGAATCCCAACAAACAATTCTCCATCTGTTTATGGTCAAATCTGATGGCCGGAGATGATGGAGATTTATTTCCTGATCTCAGATACAGATTCCCAAAGAGGGAAAAAAACATGATTTTGAGTTCTTATTAAGAGCTCGCTCACACCAGCCCCATTCACTTGTGCTGATCAAACCTGGTCTCAAAGTATCAGCCTAACCGTCGAATCCGCTCATTCCAAGACCTCCTGCTTTCCAGCTCCCTCGTCAACTCCTCCCAAGCTCGCCTCCAGGACTTCTCTAGAGTCTCTCCCATCCTCTGGAACTCTTTACCCCAACCTTTCCGTCTGTCGCACCCACCTTGACTGCCTTTAGGACCTTCCCTAAAGACTCATCTCTGCAGGGAAGCCTATCGCACCTCAACCTAACAGCTCAACCATCACTTTCTCAAACAATTCATTCCCACACAGCTCCCTCCTCATGTATCACTGGCCCCTCCCCTTTTATATTGTAAGCCCTCAGGGGCAGGGCCCTCCTTACCATCTTATCTTGATTTGTATTGTGATTGTAATGTCTTCCTTATATTGTAAAGCGCTGCACAAATTGTTGGCGCTATATAAATCCTGTATAATACCCTGTTTCCCCGAAAATAAGACCTACCCTGAAAAGAAGACCTAGTTGTGACCATTCCCAGGGCCGGTGGTGGCATAAGGGGGAACTTGAAGAGCCGCGGGAGAGAATCAGCGGTGCCAACGAAGCCAGCTCTAAAGGAAGCGAGGCGGCAGCGGAGGAAGCAAAGCTGCATAAGCCGATGCCTCCTCTATAGCGCCGGCTCCTGTCACAGGCGGAGTGATACCAAATGCACTCCGCCTGTGAGGAATCGATAGTGAAAGCGCACTTCGCTCATTCTGGCCAGCGATTGGTTAACAAATTGTTCTTGGAAAGGTACGGCAGCCCCTGATTGCCCCAATCACCATATTTTTGTACATGAATACATGTAGACTTTTCTACATGAATGAGTTTGGATTGTTGTACATAAAAAAAAATGAAATAAGACCTACCCCCGAAAATAAGACCCAGTGTGTTTTCTTTGAGCCAAAAGAAATATAAGACAGTGTCTTATTTTCGGGGAAACATGGTAATAATAATAATAATAATAATCAACGATGCCTAATGCATAGACAAGGCAACACTGGAACTCCAGCTGTGGTAAAGCTACAAAATCCATCATGCCTGTGCTCTAGGAGTCATACCTGTGGCTGTCAGAGTCTTGCAATGCCTCATGGAGCTTGTAGTTCCACAACAGCTGGAGTGCCGACAGGGCCGGATTTCCCACAAGGCCAACCGAGGCACGGCCTCGGGGCAGCAGGGAATAGAGGGGCAGCAGGGGTGTGGAAATCCTATCTCCCCATACCCAGGACATGCAGTTGTTTTCTACCTTTAGCCCTGCTATGGGCAATCCGGGCTAAATGTACAGCGGGGAAGCCACCACTTGTTTTGTACAAGTTATCTCGGCTATGTCACCGAGATCACTTGTATGCAGCCTGCAGGTCTGCCATTCTCCATGGGGTGGGGTGGGGG
>NW_017307874.1:27566-35842 GCF_000935625.1 Nanorana parkeri
GGGGTGGGGGGGGGGGGGGGGGGGATGGAGTGGGGGGGTGGCGCATTGAGGAACCTGGCCTTGGGGCAGCAGAGAGAGTAAATCCGGCCCTGAGTGCCGAGGTTGCCTACACCTTCAGTTCACACTAGGGATGAACTAAGGTTCGGACAGAGTCATCAGGACCTGAAGAGTGTTGTCACCTCCTTCTGCAACGCAAACACATTAGAAGTAGGGATGCACCGATATATCGGCCGCCGAAACATATCAGCCGAAAATGGCACTTTTGGCATAATGCAGAAAGAGCCATGTTTCGGCCGATACATCGGCGCATCCCTGGTTTCTTTTCTCCCTGCTGGGCGCTGTTCCAGCGGGGAGAAAAGAAAGTGACAGGCGCTGAGCGCTGCAGGAGTCAGGACGAGAGTGCTGTGAGCTGCGGCATCTCTCCTCCCACACCGCTCAGCCGCCTATCACAGTCCAGCAGAGCGGTGTGGGGGCGGAGACATCGCTGTCACAGGAGGCTGGGCTTTCCTCTCTACACGGCTCGCTCAGCCTCCTGTGACAGTGTGTCAGAGAGAAAAGCAAGGTACACACACTCGGTGATCAGTGATCGCTGAGTGTGTGTACATAATTGAGGATATGGCATGTTAACTATATACTCAATTATGAATGAATGGGAAGTGATCTACATCCCATCTACATCACCTCCATTCATTCATAATTGTAGTTATAGTAAACATGCCATGTCCTCATGTTATCAATGAACAGGAACACTCAGTATAGAGGATTCCTGTTCACTGATAACAGGGGACACAGAAAAAGAGATTGAGGACTCTGTGTTCTCAAACCCCTTTTTATTTTAAAAGGGAAATATCAGGGGTCTGTTTAGACCCCTAATATTTCCCCGAAGCCCCTAAAAGTAAAGTAAAAAATACAAATATTTAATAAAAAAATGAATTAATAAATACAAATAAATATAAAAAAATTTAAAAGTTTATAAAAAAAAATATTTTAAAAAATTGAAAAAATAAAAATAAAAAACATTTTTGGTTTCGGTTTCGGCCTGACATTTTTTTTTATTTCGGTTTTAAAAATTCCATTTCGGTGCACCTCTAATTAGAAGTACTGGGTATTACAGCGGAGTGTACATGACTCCACATACAACCTGGCTCCAATATACAGCATGTGTCTCACACCCAATATTTTTCTCCATTTCACATTATTATACACGAATAGTCCGAATGGGAGGAATGCGTCCCTAGAAGTCTTGTCAGGGATAAATGCTTCATTCCCACTGAATGCATTGCCAAAATTAGGACACATGTGCTTTGTTTTTGTCCCCTTTGGGAGAACTGGTTTACATATGATACATTTCCTGTTTATTTTTCGTACATTAAAATAGATAAAAGCCAATGTCAATTCTTCTGGGAAGTTAAGAGAAGTAAAGGACTAAGTATCGGACAGACCCAGGCAGGACTCCCAGAGACAAGCGGGATGATGGAATTTGTAGTTTGACCAGTGGCAAGATTGCCTACTCCTGGTCTAGGATTCAGACCACTGGTTGCCTACTCCTGGTCTAGACTGCATGTCTCTGTGGGCATCAGTGGGGCAAAGGCAAAATTGACTTAGCCAACTAGCTGCATCTCGCCTAGTTTAGAGGGAACTCGTCATAGTGTTGGATCTTCACTTTATTCACCCCAAAGTCAGCAATTCTGGAAGCTTCCTTTCATTTTCCAGTTGAGTTGGGGGTTGGGGCTTGTTATTCACAAAGCTATACTGCGCTGAGGTCATATTTTACTTGGCATGGAAAATCTATGCTGCACTATTTAATCAATGCATAGATGTCAACTGTCCCAGATTTGCCAGGACGGGGCCACATCAGTCCTGATGGTGCCATGATCCGGGATCACTCTATCACCCTTATTTTAGTTACTGTGCATGCTCAGCAGCTCAATAAAACATTTGGTACTGTGATTGGAGGCTACAAGTGGGCAGTCCTAGCCCAATGAGAGGTGGGCTTTGTGCAGGCCACTCCGGTAAGTGGGCAGAGTCTGGTCAGGACTGCCCAGTCACTCGGGTGGTGAGGAGGACTGTAGGGGGGTTAATTGTATCCTGGCAGAAGTATGATAATGTGACCTGTCATTATATGCCAGTTGAACCAAGAACCGGGCCATCCCTATAATGTTGGAGCCTGAGTTGGTTCCCTAAGGTGGCATCTTGCTGGGGGCGTACACAACGTCCCAAGTTGCTAAGAGCTCTTAGCAACTCTCTGTCCGGTATCCCCCCCAGCTCACTATGACTGGCGTCCCACTAAGGTCCTGGCAACCAGTGATGTCAATGAGCTGGGTGGGGCATTGGACTGAGCCACTGACAGCGCATCCTGAACGACGATACAATGACAGCACCCCATTCACCTCCACGCAAAAGTGCCCTACCAAGAACATTTAAAGTGTATCCACAGCCAATAACAAAAAGTCAGCATCTGGATTTAGCTAAGCAAATAGGTCAGAGCCTTCCAATGGATAATAGGTCTAGGTTCAGCAACGTTATGTGCCCAAAAAATGAGGTCAGCTGCCTACCTAAATATACTGAATGAACAGGTTTTTTCCATCAATGGATCTTTTTTCCCTGATGGCACATAGGGCATATTCCAAGATGACAATGATGGTATTCATCGGGCTCACATTGTGAAAGAGTGGTTCAGGGAGCATGAGACCTCATTGTCACACATGGATTGGCCACCACAGAGTCCAAACCTTAAAGGAGAACTATGGGGTTAAGGCTTTTCCCCATAGTTCTCCTTAGGGTAACGGGAGGACACAAACCAGCGTCCTCCCGTCACCCTAGCTGTAGCTCGCAGTATACTAAGATGTCACAGCTGAAGCGGATCCCAACAATTATGCCGGGATCCGCCCAGCTTCGTGACTGACAGCTGGCTCTGCCTATCTAGAGGCAGAGCCAGCTGTACCTGCCCCTCCCCCATCCGTTTCGCCAGGCAGCGCTGGCAGATCAAAGCGGGGAGGAGGGAATCCAGCCCCTCCCCTGTCACGGCAGAGAGCCGTGACAGGATCGAGAAGTGAGCGAACGCCGGTATGTGTTCACTCACCTCCCGATCTACTGAGCCGACCTTTGACAGTCTCATTGTCACAGGTCGGCTAGAACTATGAGGTGAGTGAAAAGCACTCACCTCATAGTTCTCCTTTAACCCCATTGAGAATCTTTGGGATGTGCTAGAGAAGACCTTACGCAGTGGTCCAAATCTCCCATCATCACTACAAGATAAATTAATGCGACTCTGGATAGAAATAAATGTTGTGACATTGTATAAGCTTATTGAAACTATGCCACGGCAAATGCGTGCCGTAACCAGAGCAAAAGGAGATCCAATTAAATATTAAAACGCGTGACTTTTATTTTTGGCCAGTCAGTGTATTACAATTCTGTTCTTGGATTTAGAAATATGTTTATTCTGCCCCAAAATCTGCACTTGATTATCGGCCTCATAAGGAAACAATCCCTCGTCTGAAAAGTAGCAGCTCCGAAATGACAATGTAGAATAATCACAATCTGCCGGCGTCTGGATCAACGTGTCTGCAGATAAAACCAAACCTCCGATAGTACATGCGAGGAAAAGAAATAAAGAACATAACGTCTCTCTCTTGCTCAGGTTAATCTAGAATGCAATAATGAATGTGATACATAATAACAGCCTTTTATCTCCCAGCAGATCTGTATGAAGAGAGTAGAGACTATTTGGTTTAATCCTTGATCTCCGGGGAATTGCGGGATAAGAATGAACTGCACACATTAACATTGTTCATTTATAGATGAACCGACTGTCTGCTCCATCTCATTTTATTGCGGCGGGTTATAACCCTAAACCCACTAAACACTTAGCCCTTCCATCCAATCAGTATTGAGCAATCATATCAAAGATACGTGATGGAAGTCGATGTTCTATTGCTGTGGGCGAAGCTAACTAATAAATACTTACTGTTGCACCACATGGGCACATTCCAAGCCAGTGCTTCTCAACCTTTTTTCAGCCACTGCACCCTTTAAAAGTATGCAAAATCTTAAGGCACCCCTGTCTAAAATGTTAGATTTTAAGGTGACCCCTTGCAAAAATAGACAAAAAAGTGGGTTTCCCCCTTCACATCAAAATGCCCCCTTCAAATAAATACCCCCCTTTGCCTCAGCAGCCCTCCTTCACTTCAGGAGCCTTATTTCTCATTAGAAGTCCCACTTTCATATCGGACCCCCCCTTAACACCAGAGTTTCCCCTTAACAACAGAGTCATACTTTGCCTCAGCAGCCCTCCTTCACATCAGGAACCCCCCTTTCATATCAGAGTTCCCCCTTTACATCAGGAGCCCAATTCACCTCAATCTTCATTCCCCCTTCATCTCACAGTCCTAATATCACACAATTTGGAGCCACCCCTGAGCAAGCCAAAAGGCACGCCAGGGTGCCACGTCACCCTGATTGAGAAAGGCAGTTCTAAGGCAAAGGCTTGTCATTAACCTTAACCACGCAGACCTTGACCTATTAAATCCGTTAAATACATTCCAGGTGCATTAAAACAAACGGTGTGTAAAGTCTTCCCATGTATTTTCATTAGAAAATAGAGAGGGACCCTTGCTCTCTGTGAGGAAGCAGAGGTCTCGCTGCAGAGGTCGGAAACTCCTACTGCTGAGTCAGAGCCAGAGCTCTCCAATCAGCAGTGAGAATGACCTCAGCTGATTGGAGAGCTCTAGCACTGACTCAGCAGTAGGCATGTCAGACCTCTGCAAGAAGACCACTGCTTCCTCACAGAGAGCAAAGCTACTGTGTATATATATATACACAGAGTTGCCAGATTATTATGACCACCTGACGTTTGTAGGCAAATTAGCTATAATTTGGCGCTGAAGACTGTATATATAAAATATATACATATATAACTTTATTATATAAAGTAATTATAATTTGCTCTGCTCCATAGGGGAAGTGAGAGCTGAAATGGTTAATCTCCAATCACTAAAATAATATCAAAGTTTGCTTTATCTGCATATACACCAAGCTGCTAACGAAGGCACTTACCCGGCATAGAATCATTCCACATCTCCAGCTCATACCTCTGGATCTTCTCCAAACAAGCTTCTTCCTCCTTCTTAATCATACAGTAAGGATGCATCACCGCCATCTGCAAACAGACATGTTTCCTGCGGGTTAGTGATCTGCACATTGCATGTGATAAGCTTAGCCAGGTGCGCTCTAGATTAACGTGGACCTAAAGTCCGCAGGATCAAAGCGCCTGGGTATAGGTGGGAAAAGGCTATATGTCAATCTTGGGGTGAATGTTAGGGATCACTGGAACTGGAATCACGCTACATAATATATATATATATATATATATATATATATATATATATATATATATATATATATATATATATATATATATATATATATATATATTTTTATATTAGTAATCTTGTTATAAATAAGGGGGGGAGGGGGGAATAACACAATACCGGGAATTGAACTTATAGAGAAGTAATGTTCTATACAGAATTGTATATTACATCCAAGGTTAGATAAGCCAGACAAAATCTCTTACAGGACCTGTTCACCATTTTATGTTTGTTAGATAGATCTCTTTCCTCCATGTGGATTCTATGAATGGTTTCAGGTCTGCACCGGCACCGGGGCACCGGCACCCCACCTATTTCCCCTACGACAATTTACAGTACAAACGTGAGGTTTATGTTACTTATATTTTGACCTTCCCAGGTTCCCCTTTTCCACCCTCATTAACATGCCAATAGAGTTCCTAAAGAAAACCTTTCCGTTTTCATAGCATACTTTATTTTAGACTTTATTTTGTGCTTCTCTATGCAATCTGGACAGAACCCATTGTCGGCCACTCCCCCGGTCATGCAATGCAGACAGTGGGAGGGGCCTGGCAGGGTGCTGCACTGCTGTACATACTGTAGCTTCCTGAAACAGCACAGCACCCTGCCTTAGTATTCTTCTCCAGAGCCCTCAGTCCTGATGCAAGCAGTGGGCGGGCTCTTGGGAGGAGTTATGCAAATATCAACATGCCTTGTTGGGTGGGTGTCAGTCTGGAGGAGTGGGCGTTTCTGAACAGGCTGCTTTGGCATGCAGACCACCCCAGGTAACGTCCACATGTGATGCTGAGCATCCATGATGAGAAGAACTGAAATCCAATGAATGAAATGGGTGGGGCCAGGGCAGGGCCAGCGCTAGACTATTTTGCACCCTAGGCAAGACCAGCTACTTGCACCCCCCCAGTCACCCTCATGTGGTGTAACCCCCAATGCCCCGCCCGGCGCAGCCCCATTCTCCTGCCGGCTAGCTTCCGGAGGCGACTGCTATTGGCTATTTTAATTTGAAATATACAATAGCAGACTGGCTATTGCACCCCCCCCCCCCCCCCCCCGACGACACGTGGGCAAGGACTCCTCCTCTTAGTGGGCGGGGATTCAATAGCCGCCCTGCTATTTGCTTTTGCAATTTGAAAAGGGGGGGGGGGGGTGTCAAGGCTGCCCCAGGCAGCAGTATGCCCTAGGAGGCTGCCTAGTTTGCCTAGTGGCAGCACCGACCCTGGGCCAGGGGCAGTAAGGCTGGGGAGGATAGGGCTAGATGCTGCTGAATGTCCTCCAGCCAGGAAATGAGGCGGGCTCTATCAGACTTGCTGCAGCTTTTAATGTACATTGTGAGAAGCTCGCAGTGTGCAGTGAAATCAGAGGAAGCCATTTCAGTCCAGGAGAGGAGCCGGCACGACTGTGCAAGACTGAAGGGAAGGCCGGAGTTCAGCTTTAAAACGCAGGAAAACACACATGTATGTAGACGTGCTGGGTGCTCCTGCCCCCCTACGTGTCCCACATGCATGTTTCTAGTGGAATCAATTGCAATTATGTCATGTTTTGTGAAAACCTTGTCGCAGTCAATCTCGCCTCTCTGTCAAAACGTGCCACGCAAACCCGCGCTGACTGCATGACTCCGGCTGACGTTGAGTCTGATCTCTTAATGCCGCCTAAAGTGTCTGAAATTACAGTCATTTCTCTGGCACTTAAATGAAAAGAAAGAACAATCTGAAGCAATCCTCCCTTTAAATTGCTGCAGCCGATCGGTGTTACATTCCAATGAGGAACGAGATCCCACATACAGAGAGAAGATACCACTGATATATATATAAAAGTAGAACTATGAGGGGAGTGCTTTTCACTCACCTCATAGTTCTAGCTGATATGTGGCAATGAGACTGTCACAGGTCGGCTCAGTAGATCGGGAGGTGAGCGAACACATACCGGCGTTCGCTCACCTCTCGATCCTGTCACGGCTCTCTGCCGTGACAGGGGAGGGGCTGGATTCCCCCCTCCCCGCTCCGATCCGCCAGCGCTGACTGGCGGAACGGATGGGGGAAGGGGGCGGGTACAGCTGGCTCTGCCTCTAGATAGGCAGAGCCAGCTGTCACTCACGCAGCTGGGCGGATCTCGACATCGATGTCGGGATCCGCTCCGGCATCTCAGTATACCGCGAGCTGTAGCTTGCGGTATACTGAGCTTAGGGTAACGGGAGGACGCTAGTTTGTGTCCTCCCGTTACCCTAAGGAGAACTATGGGGAAAAGCCCTGACCCCTTAGTTTTCCTTTAAACAAACTTCTAGATGGAAATAATTTTTAGGAGTGGGAAAGAACGTATGGAAATTAAATATAGAAATACAGATTTATTTTTAGTTTTCGACCACAGATACCCTTTAATCATTTAAAAGATTACCCCCCCCCTGAGAGACAGAGATTGCTTACTGCTTAAGGAACCTCTAGCAACCTCTGGAGGAACTCTGGCTGAGAAAGGCCGTTCTTCACCATAAGATAAGGTCACCGGATACTATAGAGATCTGCCTAGTGGAGCAACCAGGTGCAGGACATAAATAAAAGCACATGCTTATATCTGCCCAGGACCGCACTGGCACAAGGCAGCTTTGCTAACTTCTGAACCACCTTCCTGCGTCCCACCCAGGGACGGATTTCCCACAAGGCCAACCAAGGCCCGGCCAGCAGCAGGGAGGCAGCAGGGGTGGGGAATTCCTACCTCTCGATGCCCGGGACATGCAGTTCTCGGTGCCGGGCGGGTGATTGTTCTCTACATTTTCTACATTTAGCCCTGCTTTGGACAAGCAGAGCTAAATGTACAGCGGGAAACCGCCGCTTGTTTTGTACAAGTGATTCCGGCGATGTCGCAGAGATTACTTGTATGCAGCCTGCAGTTCTGCCATTCTCTCCACGGCGGGGG
>NW_017307874.1:37058-67620 GCF_000935625.1 Nanorana parkeri
TCAACGGGGGGGGGGGGGGGGGGGGGGGGGGTTAGGTAGGGGGGCGCATTGAGGAACCTGGCCTTGGGGCAGCAGAGAGAGTAAATCCGGCCCTGGTCCCACCCCTCCATTCCCCAGAGTAGCAACGGCTGCAATATCTCCCGCGCTGTATGCTATAGCAGTGACGTTATCGGTTGTATTTATTTGTGATTTATTATATTCAGTTATAAGAGTTTAGAATAATTTCACATTCCTTCACATAGCTGACACATTTTCTCCTTGGCGCCGGCCTCCATCGTATCAAACACAATTAAACAGAAAGCTATTGTCACACGGGGCGGAACAGTCAGTGATTCAGAATGTAAGGCGGAACAGATGCTGATTTTTGGCTTTCATAACTGTTGTGTTTGTTGCAAGAATAAGACCGTGCAAGAAATGGTCTGATACCCTGGGAAAAAGGAGAACTGGTGCCCCGCATAGAGACAAACAGCATCTTAAAGACAAGCAATGCTCTTCCATCTTTACTTAGGTGCCAGTAGTATTAGCCCTAAAGCTCAACACCGGGCTTTACAAGATAAAAACAATAGAACGGTTTCAATCAAAATATTTCCTTGCAATGCTTTTTTCTGCCACTAGGTGTTCTCGGTCAGAGGGTCAGCATTATTTAAAGGAGAACTATGAGGTGAGTGCTTTTCACTCACCTCATAGTTCTAGCCGACCTGTGACAATGAGACTGCCACAGGTCGGCTCAGTAGATCGGGAGGTGAGCGAACACATACCGGCGTTCGCTCACCTCTCGATCCTGTCACGGCTCTCTGCCGTGACAGGGGAGGGGCTGGATTCCTCCGATCCACTCCGGACTGGCGGAACGGACGGGGGAGGGGGCGGGTACAGCTGGCTCGGCCTCTAGATAGGCAGAGCCAGCTGTCAGTCACGCAGCTGGGCGGAACCCGGCACAATTGTCGGGTTTCGTTTCAGCTGCGGCGTCTCAGTATACCGCGAGCTTAGGGTGACTGGAGGACGCTAGTTTGTGTCCTCCCGTTACCCTAAGGAGAACTATGGGGAAAAGCCTTAACCCCATAGACCTCCTTTAATGCAATCCCTTTAAGACCAGGTTGTCCTGGATCTGTCCCAGCCTGTGACCGGACAGTGGAAGGAGAAGGGGCACAGTGATGTACTCATCTCTCTGTCACTCTACTCTCTCTCCTCCTATCAGCATGCTTCTTGCCAGCACATTAACTGATTGACTATTCATTTTTGCCTTGATATTTTTTGGCTGACGTTCTGCCCTAATCATTACAGAGCTGCATCTAATCATAGGTTGAACTCAATGGATGTTTGCCTTATTTCCAACCTTACTAACTTTGAAACGATGTAATAAATGTGTGCCTTTCATTATCTGCCTAGAATTCGGCTTTAAAAGGCTCCCCAGGTGCAGAAAAAAAGCATCTCTACCTGCAATACTCACATTTAACCTGGAGCTGTGCCCCACAATACCTCTTCTTGGCATAAGATGTCTTCAGTCTTCCGGACTGAATGTCTCCCCAACTTCACTTAACCCTAAAGACTGAGGACTTTACTGTAAATATAGGGTGCTAAAAAAACCCATCCCCCTCGAGAGGTCATCATCACATCGCCCTACATTCACAGTGTGCTGGTGCAGGGAGAGGAGCTGACGTCATTACGTTAGCACCACAATCTACATCAATGAGAACCGCCCAGCCCAGGAAAAAGGTGCAGAGGACCCTAAAGCATCACATGACCAGTCTGTAGACTTTGATAAAAGTGCGTATAGAAACAGAAACAGCATAAAAAGATAGCAAGAAGTGTGTGTGTGTGTGTGTGTGGGGTGGGGGGGGGTGGGATCACATGGACCTTCACCCAGAGATGGGCTTTAAAGCAAGACCTATTGGGGCTGCCATTGCTGCATTGGCAGTATTGCTGCAAGTGTAGTACTGAGACCTGGGATAGCCAGGCTACTGACTTTTTCAGGAGGAGGTCAGCCATGGCCAGTTACATATTTTCCTCTGTACAGATATCCTGCAAAGAAACTGCACTGAAAGGAACGTATAACCTTCCAGTGCTGGATTCTAATTCTCAAAGTGCTAGTTTATAAATAAAGATTTATTATTTAAATATTTTTGTCTACTTTAAAAAAAATACAAATGAATAGTAAAAAAAAAAGAACATTACTAAGTAAAAAAATAATATGGCTTATTTAGGACTGATGAAGGTGTAGGTAGGTGGTAAGGAGGTTCAACAGGGACAATTTTTGTTAAAAAAAATAAAAAAAATATTCACTTGTGAAATAGCTGGAACTGACTTTATGTGCAGATCAAAGAACACTCCTTTGATCTGCACATAAAAGCACAAATCAGCATAAATTGAGACAATATAATAATATTGTTACATATAATAATGTTGGTCTTGTACTATACGATGTACAGATGTCAAGCAGGGGGTCCTGCATAAATGATGAAACCTATACATATCTATAGAGTTTGCAGGCTTCATTTATGCAGTATCTGCTACCAGCTTTGCTTACACACCTTGGGACCTAAATGTCACACCCAGTAATTTCACTAGGAGAACCAGCGACGCAGGAGAGGAAGCCATGGACGTATGCAGTATGCCCCAGGTACAGTATTTGGATGATTTTTTTTTGCCGTGCCTTGTGAGGGAAACCTGTAACGTCATCAGACAAATTACCATAATGCTGACCCTGTAAAGCAGACAGCATAGTGCCAACCTGCCTCTTCCAAGCACTGCTGGTGCCCCTTGAAGAACCCAAATGTCTTTGCAAGTGCACATTTCCCTGCGTTCCACAAGGAGGTGCTTTGTTCCGCAGCAACCAGTTACCAGGCCCGAATAATTTAGAAAAAAATTGAAATTTAAAATGCATGAAAAATTCTGAAATTACAACACATTATAAAATGAAAATAGCAAATGGTTCTATATGATGGAAGCTCCACCAGCAACATATCATCCCTTTTCTCCCACCCAGTTGGATGCACAGCTTAATATCCACTATGTCTGAATATGGAGGAGCATGTGACTCACTTCCCTTCCTCCCACGTGACAGCATTGGTGCTTGCCAATTGGCCCCTCAGGCACCCAGCGCTGTCACATATGGTTGGTGGAGAGTCATTAGCTCTATGAAAGCATGTGTGTAACTATGTTGCATTAGTGATTTTGGATTTAGGAGGAGGCATGCACACACATGCTAGTGTAGCGCCCATCACCTTTTGTGATGTGACTACCATGCATTTAGTGATATGCCAGGGCTGGAGACAGCCTGGCTGGATTTGTAGCAGCAAGTACATGGTTAATTCCCAGGTGTCTGACCTTGTCTGTGCCCCCCTGGACGGATTGGGACTCTGTCAGATTGTGGGACAGCCAATAGGAGACACTGTAAGGTGTGTACAGTGCAGCAGACAGTTACTGGGCTTCTTGCAGCCAGTGGGGCCTGCTGACAAAGTGTACATATATTGGTGGGGGGCCATGTGCTAGCTCTCCCGCCTGGACCAGCCATGGATTAGGGCTGGGTCTTGTTGAGCCTGCCCCCAGGCTAGGCCGAGGCCTGGAGGAGGGAATTAGGGTTGCCACCTGTCCAGGATTCACCCGGACAGTCCGGTTTTTGAATGCTGTGTCCGGGTTTCATGGCAGCAGGAACCCAGACACAAGATGTCAGGCAGACAGGGGCAACGAAAATTAAGATAAGAGTTACTGGCCCCCCACTGAAAATAGTCTCAACTGTGATATTTACATACGAATGGGTGGCGCTATTTACATATAAATAAGACAGGACTCATTCTCCCAAAAAAATGTCCGCGTGCCGCTAGAGTGTTCGAGTTTCGCTGGAACAAAAAGTGGCAACCCTAGTGGGGATTGGCTGAGCTGCTGAGGGAGAGGTTTCCTTGAAGGCTTCCAACTTGGAGAATGCCTGAAAGATGGAAGAACCAGGACCAGTGCGGGCTCTTGAAGTGCTTTGGATTTATGTGGACTTCAGAGCGGGGTCTGTGTTCTTTCATGGATTGTGGACGTGTATTCCTTTGAAGATAAGATCCGGTGAGTCTGGAGCTAAGGAGGCCTGTGCACCTAGACCCATACCCTCTCTCCCACAGAGTATGTTCAATAAACTGTGCAAATAGCATCATAATCCCGAAGTGGACATCAATTTATGGGCGGTTAGTGCTAATGGGTGCGGCTGGAAATCAACCCCTAGACTGACTAGATGAGGACCGGGCAATCAGCGGCTCCCTACGGGGAGTTATCGCTGCACTAACATTTAATGGATGAATGAAAAACAAACACAAAGGAGTTTTTTTAATTTAATTTATTTTAGCGCAGTGTCACTTGATTCACGTCACAGCTCTATGAAAACCCCAAAAGCACAATTTTAAGCTTATACAGGACTTCTTCTGTCAGCTCCCAGAGGCATAATGGACCAACAGGGGAACTAAGAGAAACCCCCTAACCCCAATGATCAAGCAGTAAGCTGCTGCTGGTGGGGAAAGGCCACTTTATGTCACCAGCACTAGTCATAGCATAATACTCTATGTGCACATGCTTAAACCCTTTGTTGCTGGGCAGGGAGAAGCTGAGATCCTGGCATGCTGCTGGCCAAGGGGGAGAAGTCCATTCCTTCTTTGCCATCTCTTCACTTTCTTGATACATTGTAGCAGAAAGAATGATGGAATGGCAGGAGCAGCAGGGAGACAGCCTGGGTCCTGGCCCTCTTGCTGACCCAATGGGAACGGAAGTACTGTCTGCACCCCCCTATCGGTAACTCTGCTGTCCACAGCCCTAGTATCACTACAACGCTTATAAAATTGGGGGGAAAAAAAGGTATTTACAATTTGTTTTTTAATGAGGAAACTTAAAAACAATGCTAAACATGTTACTAGTTAGTATTTGGGAAGAAGGGTTGACTTTAAGGCAGTCTGCAATGTCCAGCATCTTATCAATAAATAGAGGAATTCAGGTTTTAGGGGTTGGAGCTGAAAGAGAAACCTATGCGTAGCATCACCAACTTTAATAAATTAGAAATTCCGCCATACAATCAAAGCATTTCTTTTTATTTCTGTCTTCATAAAATTTCCTGCCATTAAATAGCGATAGCCCAAATTCCCCATTTTTTTGGCCACGTACCACGTGCAATCAAAGCCGTAAATCTGCACTTTTGCACCTGAACATTGTAAGAGAAATGTAATCAACGGAACAGTACGACTAGAGGCAGCGGCACAACGGCAATCAGCAAAGCATTGTGTTGTGAAAGCTGCTCTGCCACGTGGAAGCTTTTGGTGGTGGTGAAAATCAAATACCAAAATGGAGACTGTCTGCTGCCCTCCCCCTCCTCCCACCCCCCCCAAGAGAAAAAATTATTATTTATTGAACACGAAACGTTGTTATTTCTTCTCTTCAGTCCTCTTCTAATTTTCCTGGATGTGTTGAAAAGCTTGCATCTAAGCACACCACAAAGCTTCATTACAAACGCCTCTGTAGTACATTTTCCCACTATAGGCAGTAAATCAGTTTTTCAATAATGTTTTTGATTGCGGGAGGAAGCGCGGCGCTCGCGTCGGTGTAACACACAAATCCCGCCTGTTTATGCCAATAACTTCGATGAATGAATCTCTGCTAACGTCAGAGGGTGAATCACGCTGCCTTAGCATTTGCCTGAGAGGGTTATGATTCAGTCCCGGGAGATTTAAACGTAATGTTCTGTGTAGATTTATTCATAAAGCACATAGCTGTGGAGAGATTAGTACAACCGGCAACAAATCCACATGGTTTTTTTTCTGTTTCAATATATTTTTAATTAAGTAATGCAAGTTACAGTTCAAAAACAGCATGTCGTATATATGAGTCATACATTAAAGTGACATTAAAGTAAAAAATGTTTTCCCCCCATGTTAATGTCAGCACTTACATAAATGATGTTTCTTAATCCGATCTTCTTCTTCTTTCCTGTCCTTTTCATCTGTCCCTCCAGCGCTGACTCATCTGGGCTTGCTGGCACTTCCTGTCCCGCGGTGTCTGCATGCGGGTGCATGCGTCCAGTGGCGTAACAATTACCATAGCGACCCAGGTGGCTGCTATGGGGCCCCGAGGCACAGGGGGGCCCGGCCAGGACATCCCCCTGACGCTGTGCGGGCCGCCTGGGTCGCTATGGCGTTTCAGGCTGCTGGCTGTCACTGGCGGCTGTGAGGAGAAACACGCAGCCATTCGCATGTGCAGCGGCACGTACCTCCAGCTCCTGAGTCGATGACAACCAGCAGCTTCGGGGGAGGTGGCTGGGCCCGTCGTCGGCAGCGATGGAGGAGATGGGGCCCAGCCCTCGAGGAGGCAGGTCTTAGCGGTGGGGAGGCGGGCCTGGCAATCGAGGAGGTGGGGCCCAGTGACGGAGGAGGCGGGGCACGCAAGCGATTGCGGAGGAGAAGGAGGCAGTCAGAGGATCGGCCAGACAGGTAAGAGGGCTTGACCGCCCACCTGAGACCCTGCAGAGCTCACCATAGAGAGTCTATGGTGGGCTCTGCAAGGTCACCCTCAGGTGGGCTGTTTGGGTTATCAGGTGGACTTATCTAGAAATCACAGGGCCCCATACAAGATTTTGCTATGGGGCCCTGTGATTTCTAGTTACGCCCCTGCATGCGTCCATAGACTTACCTTGTGTCTCTCCTCATGTCCCGGCCCAAAAAATGTGATCTGCGCATGTGCCCGCCCCAGATGCTTTGCGGCCGCCCGAGATTTTACAAAATTTTTGGACGGGAGCGCGCGGGGAAGACACAGGTAAGTATTAACCCTTTTCAAAGCGTTTTTTTTTTTACACTTTTTGCATATATCTACTGCTTGCTATTCTACACATATATATATGCAAAAACACCAGAGGCTTTACTGTAATGATCCTTTGATAACATAGATAACATGGATTCACAATATCATGCAAAAGGTTACATAGCCTCCCCTCAATAAAGACCAGGGGTCCAAACAGTGGAAATTAGAAGATACCAAATGTGCTAGTAGGAAATACAGTAACATAGCAATGGGCACGGAATGTAGTCTGTTGACTTGTGAATCATTGAGTAAGTCGAATACGACCAAGTGAATAGTATGTAAGAGTGAAATATGTATAAGAATAGACAATAGAGAAGAGTACAGAGACTAGATATAGGAAGAGAACAGAGGAAAGGTGTGAAACCTTCGAGTCAGAGGCGTAACTAGAACCTTCAGGCCCCAGGTGCAAGAAACCATGAAGGGCAACCCCCCACCGCCATGACACCGCATGGTTAACAGGAAGGCTGCCGAGGTCCCCAGCTAAAATTTTAGTGCGGTGTTCTGTCAAGAACGCTGACCCGGTATCTGCGCTTGCGCACAAACGGGATTAAGGAGGAAACGGGCATTTATTTACAAAGTATTGTAAGTTTGTAATGGATAATTGTGAGCGTTAATAATATGCCGCCCATGGCAGGAAATGATGGATGGAATATTAGTAACGGTCATAATTAACAATTTAAACAAAATACTTTCTAAATAAATCCCGGTTTCCTCGATAATACTGTTCTGTGCGCAAGCGCAGATGCTGAGGTCAGCAAATTCGACAACGTCGGCGTTCTCGACAGAACACCGGTATCTGCATTCAGTATCGGGGCATTTTCACGAGTATGAGTACTCGTGAAAATGCCCAGTATTGGCACTGGTGTATTCCCCCCTTCCCACTCCAGACTTACCATCCCTCTCCTGCAGGGCCCTCTTCCGTGTCTCGGCGGCTAGTGGGCGAGGCTAAGTGGAGAGGGTCCTCACACAGCAGAATGTGCTGCCTGGTGGTGCCTGCAGCACATTCTATGGGACTAGTGACAGCCTCTCAAGCCCTGCCGCACAGCCGCCCGTGCATGGGAAGGAGCGGCACGATCTCGGGGGGGCCCTCTTCTTCCTCGCTGGCGGAACGCCAGGGCCCGGTCGCAATTGCGACCCTGGTAGTTCCCCAGTGCTTCGAGTAGATGTGAAACCATTCATAATATCAGGACGCTCACATGTTTTTTTCAATGTTTAAAGTTTTAAAACTGAACTCCAGCAGATATACAAAAAAAAAAATCACACTGTATGTATTGATTATTGATTTATGAATTATATGTATTTATGTTCTGTATTCATAGAGCACCAAAAATATTGCACAGCACTTTACACATTGCTAAATAATTGTTATCCAGGTATCCCATCCCCAATGGCAAGTCATAGACATCGATCTGTTATAACAATATAACAACCCACCTAATATTTAATATTTCCACCTTATGCTGAGGCATGGACTCCACTAGACCTCTGAAGGTGTGCTGTGGTATCTGGCACCAAGCCATTAGTAGCAGATCCTTTAAGTCCTGTAAGTTGTGAGGTGATCGGCCTCCGTGGATCCGAATTGTTTTTCCAGCACATCCCACAGATGATGGATTGGATTGAGATCTGGAGAATTTGGAGGCCAAGTCAACACCTCAGACTCTTTGTTGTGTTCCTCAAACTATTCTTCAACCATGTTTCCAGTGTGGCAGGGCGCATTAGCCTGCTAAAAGAGACCACTGCCATCAGGGAATACCGTTTCCATGAAGGGGTGTACATGGTCAGGAACAATGTTTAGGTAGGTACCAGGTGTAACATCCACATGAATAGCAGGACCCGAGGTTTCCCAGCAGAACATTGCCCAAAGCATTAAACTAATTATTCCTGTTGCCTTCTTCCCATAATACATCCTGGAGCCTTCTCTTCCCTGGGTTAGCGACACACGCACCCGGCCATCCACATGATGTAAAAGAAAACATGATTTTTAGATCAGGCCACCTTCCATTGCTCCATGGTCCAGTTCTGATGCTCATGTGCCCATTGTAGGCTCTTTTGGCAGTGGACAGGGATCAGCATGGGCACCATGACCTTTTTGCAGCTAAGCAGCCTTATATACAAGAATCTGTGATGTACTGTGTGTTCAGACATCTTTCAATCAGAACCAGCATTAACTTTTCCAGCCATTTGAGATACAGTAGCTCTTCTATTGGATCGGACTACAAGGGCGCAGCCTTTGCTCCTCCTGTGCAACAATAAGCTTTGGCCACCCATGACCCTGTCTCTTGTTCACCAGTTTTCCTTCCGTGGACCACTTTAGGTAGGTTCTGACCTCAGCAGACCGGGAACATCCCACAAGAGCTGCAGTTTCGGACTTGCTCTGACCCAGTCATCTAGACATCACAATTTGGCCCTTGTCAAAGTCGCTCAAATCCTTACATTTGCCTAGACACCTATTGTTATGCCTATAATGACTAGCTTATTTAAGATCTCAAGTTAACCAAGTTATGCTTATAATGACTACCTTATTAAAGATCTCAAAGCCTTGTTCTATTTCTGGCCACTTTGGGCAGTTTGATGACCAACTACTGATTATGTTATATGGCTGTGTATTGATAATTTATGTTTTTGGTACTAATATAGGCATGGGAAGAGTCACATGTGCCTAGTGCCCCCCCCCCGTAGCCTTTGCTTGCCTGGTTAAGTGCATAGACAAAATGATGTACCCCCTCTTCGTTTTCTCCTTCAATCTGTCCCCTGCAGCAACTCCTCTTTGCCACCAGAGTTTCTCAGTCTTCCGGGTTGAATGACCCCCAGAATCACTCAACCCAGAAGACGTCAGACTGTACAGTGTTCTGGCTTCACCACAGTGCCCTTCATTAACACTTTACTTGTGCAGAGAATGGTGCTGACGTCATCACGTCAGCATTGCTCTTTGAATCTGTACGGACCGCCCAGCTCGAATAAGAGTCCAAGATGAAGAGGACACTGCAGTGTCACATGACGGGCCTAAAAACCTCAGAAAAGGTATAACATAATTAAAAATAAATATAGCTAGTTAGGCCACAAGGGGGGATCACTTTAGATCATGGAGCCTAGAGTTGGGCTTTAAATTCTTCCCATGGTCCCATGTCGTTCTGAAGACTGCCGTGCGCCAAGAGCACCTGTTGTCCTAGCATCACCTTGGTCCCGTCTCCAATAAATAAGGCAGCCTCCAGCGATACAAGCACATTCAGGGGAATTATCACAGCCTCTTAAAACACCTGCAATGCAGTGAAGTTTAATATTCACTTCCAATGCTGAGCTGATGTTATGACTCATGAATTTTATTGTTTCTCGAGAGCTTTTTTGCAACCCGAAAAGAATGGCACTCGAAAGAATTTCTCCTATGGTTTGTAAAGATGACTTAGGTTAATCAAATATTGCGGATGTACTTTCACCGTCGAAAGCCGAAAGAAAGCGACGGGGCACAACACAGGAAAATATATCATCTGCGTGTGAGCAAGCTGAGTGATGCCTTCGAACACAGCAGAACAAAGCACAGACAGATAAAATAATGCACAAGGCCAAGCCAGGTTTCCGCTAATTGCATGTGCTTTTTTGTTTAGTGTTGCTTTACGTTTTAAGTTGAAATTTCTGATAGAGAACTTTTGATAAGAATAGAAATATTATCTCCGAATCAGTTACGTACATTGCAAGGGTTTTACCCAGTGGCATATCCGGGGTATGGCACATAATGCACATGCCCTGGGTGCCACTTGAAGCTGACCCATGGAGACAGCTGACTTTTTTTCCCTCTCCAACCCTCTCTCATACATATCTCCCCACCCGGCGTCCTGCCCAGCTCCTGGCAACCAGTGACATCACTGGTTGCCAAAAGCTTGGCGGCAGGCCGGACAGAGCATCTCAGGTTGCTAAGAGCTTGGCAGAGTGATCTGTCATACACATCTCCCTGCCTGGCTCTTAGCAGCCAGAAGGAGTGGGGAGGTGTGTATGTGGGCAGGACACCAGTCAGAGCATCCCAGGTTGATAACAGCCAGGCGGGGAAATGTGTATGGCCCTTAGGCTGGGTTCACACCTAGGCGTATCGAATATGCGCATTTGACGTACAAAACGTGCGACAAACGCGCGTTTTTGAGGGCTACTTGGCTTTATCCCAATGGAAACGCACGACAACGTTTTGTAGCGCATTCATACGGCCTGTAATACGCTCAGATGTGAACCATACCCACAAGAAATAATGGGATTTCGGTGTTTGAGCGTTTTGCAAAGCGTAGGAACGCGCTACAAAATGCCCAGGTGTGAAGCGGGCCTTACACATCTCCCCGTCTGGCTGTTAGCAACCTGGGATGCTCTGAATGAACATCCCAGGTTGCTAACAGCCAGGAGGGGGACAGGACGAAGAGTGTGCAGGATTCAGAGCATTGCACACGTTTACGAAACTCTACTGCCTCCAATACAAAAAATAATAAATGCACATTTTTTTCTTTTATTAAAAAGTATACATTTATTTATTTATTTATTTGAAAATGTGGAATTTCCCTTTAAAGTCATATCTGGTATATGTTGTGAAACCAAAACATCTCCAAAACCTAAAAGAAAAACATTCTGGCACTCAAGTGCTAAACAGGGAAAAAAAGACCCTGGGACTCAAATGGTTAAAGCAGAACTTCAGCCAAAGAGGAGAGAACAGAGTGACAGAGAGAGAGGAACTCATCACTGTGCTCTTCTCCTTTCGCTGTCCAGTCCCAGGGTGGGGTGGGCAGATCCACACAAGCGTGAAAACATGACAATTGTTTACAGCTGTTACATACAAGTGTAGAGCCTTCCAATCTCTTGTATGGTGCAGGAAGTGTACGCGCCTCCCTCCACCACTGCCGGCTATCCCAGCCTCCGCTGTCCCCTATGTCGGCCCTGGACCAGCACGGCAGGTCTCTTCCCTGAGAACAGAGGGAGATCAGCAAACGTCCACCCAATGTTCTCCCCTCCGATCAGTGAATGCAGAAGTGATGCGTATTACATCACTTCCGCTTTCAGCCTGTCATTTCTCCAGCTGCTGTAGCCGGAGAAGAAGCTGGTGAAGTAGATATGTGCTTCATTAGCCTCTTTGGGGTCCCTAGGTGACATTAGTGGTCTAATAGACCCCTGATGTCTCCATAAAGTGGACCTGCCACTGTATCTGTACTATCACATAGGGGATTGCTAGTCCCCTATGTGACAGCAATACAGTTAGGTGCAAAAAAAACAAAAACAAGTTGAAACAATAAAATTACATACTGTATAAAAAAGATGTAAAAAGCACAAAACCATTTTTTTATAAGTCCCCACGTACATACACCTACAAAAGCAAACATGTGTTGGCTGTGCCTACGTGCAAAAACAACAATTACACCAAACATGTCACATATCACCGCGAATGTCAGAATGAGAGCAATAATTCTAGGGCCATCAATCACTGATAACACTAAGGCCTTGTTCACATTAAATGCAGAGCAGATCCAGTCAGGTTTCTGCACACGCAGTGCAGTGGGTTGTGTCGCGTTTTTGATGCGTTTTTGCCGCGTTTTTGATGCGTTCCGGGCCGGTCAAAGTACCGCAGCTAAATACATATCTTTTTTTTTTTTAAGTTTAACATGGGCTTTCAGGCACTTGCATGCGTAGTTGATGCATTCCAGAGCAGATCCAGAGCAGGTAAAATAGTGCTTGCCGCAGTTTTTTGACCTGCTCTGGATCTGCACGCTGCGATGTGAACTGGAGCACAAAATACCATAGGAATACATTGGACGCAGTTTTGATCCGGTCTGCACCTGCTCTGCTCTGGATCTGCTCCGCGCTTGGTGTGAACTAGCCCTAAACTGATGGGTGGTAAAAGTTTTTAAACGTCGCCTATGGCCAATTATAGGTATGATAGTTTTTTTTTGCATGGGCGCACGCGATTTTAAGGTTTGGCATGTTTGGTATCCATTTATCCGATGTGACCCCGTCATTTACATTTTAACGAAAAATTGGGTAATAATAAATGTTTCTTAACATAACGCAGGAAAATTGTTTTTTTTTTTAAATGTTACCATATATAGCCAAAAAATGTTAAAACACTTAAATATTAAATATCACCAAAAGAAAGCTCTATCTGTCCCCAAAAAATGATACAGAATTAATTTCGGTACAGCGCTGCATGACGGAATAAATGTCAGTCAAAGTACCGCAGCGCTGAATACTGAAACATGGCCGGGACAGGAAGGAAGTTTAACACCCCGGGAGCTCCAATGGTTAATATGAACAAATAACATTATCCTTTTTTTGTTTGAAAAACATCACATTTTTTTATGCCTTTTTGTTTATGGTTTGGTAAGCGTTTAACACTTGAAAGTAAACCACATAAGTTTTGTTTGCAGACTTTTAAAGTTATTGACCTCCCGCGGGAACAAATTGTTAAGTGGGTTTAATCTGAAACATTCCAGTGTTGTTTTGATTTTTGCTGACCATATGACTTCCAGTCAATGTCTTGGCGAGTGGCCCGCGACATTAAGAAACCGCCTCACTTAAAATGAAATGTTTTCGTCCCTCCAGTAAGTGTTTGTTGTGCACAACTTCAATGAGCTGAAATCCTGTTACGGGTCACTGTTACCCAAATTTAATTTATGTAAATATTTGGAATAAACTTTCCACTGCTTAAAAATGAACAGGCCCGTCAGATCACCATTTCTCCTTCTATCATTCTAAAAATTGTCCCGTGAAATTGTCCTGTGATTATAATTAACGCTAAATACCTTACTATAGTCATTGATTGTCCATCTAATGATCAAACCTGAAATACCATATCAGACCCAAAACCAATTAAAAATACAAATTAAAATACAAATGATGTGCTAAAATGCACATAACTAGCGATCAAATTATACTGTAAATAATACAACAATGTATAAAAAGAGTTGATCTCAAAATTGGATGAATTTGGATGTTCTGAGCCGATTGTGAATTTCAGTGTTATTTTTGGCATTTGGGATTTCCAAAAGAGCTCTGGGAGAAAAGGGATCAAAGGTTGTTTCTGTCTTATATCTGCTTCAGTGGTTGTCACCCTCAGCTTGACTGCCATTCCCAACGGGTCCCACTGTTCTATCTTAGTATCCCTCGTAGAACTTGTAAAGAAAGTGGCTCAGACCATTTTGTTGGCCTCATCATCTCATTAACGAGGGCCTTCAGCAAAAAGAGATTTCCACCCCTCATTGGGCTAGCACTTACTCCTAAAATGGGCCCCGTATTTTAAGCCCTTAAGGTCATTTTGCATTTCAAAAGAAATCCTAAGACTTGTATCGAGAAACAATATTTTTTATTAGACTCCTCTATCTTCCACTCTCTATCTCACTTGATTCTACTGATTATCAGATTGCAAAATGCCACTAGCATGGGCAGGGTCGGATTTACTCTCTCTGCCACCCCAAAGCTAGGTTCCTCAATGCACCCCCTCCCAGCCAACCCCCCACCCCCATGGAGAAATGGAGAATGGCCACCAGATGGAGGGGGGCGGCAGGGTTGGTTTTATTTGTTTAAATTTTTGGTTTATTTTTTTCTTTTCTATCACTTTTTTATTTTTATTTAAATTTGTATTTATCTTATTTTTTACTTTTTTATATTGAACCTGTCACCTCCAATACAGGAGACTGAGCACAGCGCTGTGCTGGAACTTCTGTGACAGCTGAGAGGGGAAGGCTGCGAGTGCAGCGTTCCCGTCTCAGTGTTTACACGGAGCAGAGCGGAGAACACCCTGCACTGCTCCCTGCTTTCCATCCTGAACTACCATGCCGTGGTTCCGGGTCCCCCAGAGGAGTGGGGGACCCCGAAAACCATGGCAGGGAGAGAGGCGGCTGGCGGGGAGAGAGGTAGCTGGCTGTGGGGGCGGCAGGGGGGAGAGACCTGCAGGCTGCATACATGTGATCTCGATGACATCTCCAGGATCACGTGTACAAAACAAATGGTGGCATCCCCACTCTACATTTAGCACTGCTTGAAAAAAACTGCATGTCTCGGGCTTCAGGCGATAGAAATTCCACACCCAACTGCCCCTCTACTCCCTGTTGCTCCGAGGCCAGGCCTCGGTGGCCTTGTGGAAAATCCGGCTCTGAGCATGGGCTAGCACTTAACCCTAAAATGGACCCCTTTATTTTAAAAGAAAGAAATTTGCATTTCAGAAGAACTCGTATCGAAAAACAATCCCTCTATTAGACTCCTCTAGTTTCCACTCTCTTGATTCTGCCAACTATAAGATTTCCAAATGACATTTGGACATTTATCAGTGTTATGTTAGGCAGTTGGGATTTCCAAAAGACTTCAAGAAGAAAAGCAACCAAAGGCTGTTTCTGCCTTATATCTGCTTCTGCTGTTGCCCGATCACCCTTAGATTGACTGTCAGTGCCACCAGGTCCCACTCTATCTCAGTATCTCTTGCAGAATTTTTAAAGGACGTCATCTCATCATCTCATCAGACAGGGCTGCCAGGAGCTTCCCCGAACAATATGAACAGTTTTGAATCATTAGCTGCTCTAAAAAACACACTTTTTTGGAACCTGGTTCAGATGTCCACTGACTTCAAGGAGACTTTAGGAACTCTAAATTGTGGAGGTTTGTGGGTTCACAGAAGTTTGGCCAAAACACTTTTTTAAAAGTTTGCTCGTAATCTAATCATAAAGAAAACACTAGGAAATTCCGCTAAGTTGTACCAGGTACTATTATACATTTGTATTCCTTGAAAAGAGACTTCCACCCCTTTTGGGGCTAGCACTCACCCCTATAATGGACCAATTTGTTTTAAGAGAAGATAATTTCATAAGAAATCCTTCTGAGATTTGTATCGAGAAAGCAATGTTTCTATTAGACTCTTCTCGTTTCCTGTGTCTATCTCTCTTCATTCTGCCGAAAATTAGATTTCCAAATGCCATGTGGACATTTTTATGGAATGCATTGGATGCGTCAATGGGAATATCAATGGGTTTCTAAGGGTGCAGTGGCTACTGGTGGTTATGGAAGCTCCTTTCAAATATCTTGGACCTGATTGGCAAAACCCTGATGATTTAACAATTTTTTTGGGGAGCCATACCACCACTCCCAACGAACCTAAAAACTTGGTAGCTTCAGTGAAAACACCTGAACAACATGTTCTGATGAAGGAAAGCCCATTACCCTGAACTGAGGACTTTATCATTTAATTATCAGTAAAGTCTGGAACCAAACCACTGATCAAAATGACTCTTCACTTGAGACTCTCCACGTGGCACATATAAAAAAGCTGCTTGTCCGAGTAACCAACAGCTTTCCTGCTACCTCCCTGAGTCAAACAGCCAGGACTAGGGTGAGCTTTGGGTTTGTGTCAACCATGAGTTCAACTCCAGCTATTTGCAGTTTACAGAGCAGGTGAACATTATGGCTGCTTGCCAAACCTCTCTGTGTCCTAGCAATCTGCACGGCGTCATTGGTTAACTGCTGGCTGGTGTTAGGAGCATGTGAAATGCTCCTATGCCTGTCGCGACCACTCAGCTCCATCTGGTGGTTGCCTCTTGTAGCTGCACTTACTACCCCAGTCTAGTCAGCTGCCGGTTGATAAGGCTAATCAGCCTAGTTACACGCCCCTCACAGCCTGGGGGTTGGTTAGAGGTGCTCTATTTATGCATGCCCCAAGCCCAGGGCTCTGGGCTTGTGATAGTACCAGTCTTGTCTTGCTCTGTCTACACAAGCCTGTATCCTGATCTTGAATCATAGTCCTGCCTTGATCTTGAAACCTTGTCTTGCCTTGGATCTTTAATCCTGTACCTGTTTTGTTTCTTGTATCTAGTTCTTGTCTTGTATTTGTTTACTGTTCCTGTCCTGTATCTTTCTTTCTGTTCATCTTGTACCTTGACATCAGTCAGTACTTCTCCTTGTTCCTTGGGGCCGCCGGCGAACATCTATGGCCGGAGTGTATAGTTGAAGCATCTGAGTACCGGTTGGCATTTATTGCCTTATGGGAAAGGCGGCTGCTAAAGGTTACACAACTTGCCACTATACACTCTGACCAAGGTGTCTGTATCCGGTCCTAACAGCTGGGCCGCCCAGTGTCATTGACTGCTAGGATGCAGACGCGCACACCGTAGCCACCAATGATGATCTGAAGGACACTTGGACATTCCCTAAACCCAGATTTCTGCCTGGATTCTGCAAACATCCAAGCCAACTGAACCCAGGCCAGTTCACTCATCATCACCCAGGACCCATACGTGCAGTGGCATCACAAGGGGGTGCGGCCCGCACCTGGGTGACACCATTGGAGTGGTGACTCCAAAATGACCGACAGTCATGAACCGACCGCCCCGACAGTTTCGGGAGAGAGGAGGGGACCCGGCAGCATACCTTATCCCACCGAGTGACTGTCCCCTCCTCTCTCTGCCGGCGTCCATCTCCAAAATGGCAGTTATCAATAAGATCGCCGCACATGCACGATGACTTCACAGCGGGGTGTCACCCGCTAACCGCTCCGGGTGACACCTGGCCTCAGGACGCCCCTGCATAAGTGGCCCCAGCTAACCACTCTCGCTGATGCATTTCGCCCCCTACTAGAGCAAGAGGTCATAGGGAAATAGGAGCATTTATATGATCATTGCAACACTCCCAAAAGTGCATTTCCACATTTACAGATGAATTGGGAAAACAACTTCTTTGTTACGTGTTCTCATTCAGAAAGCATAATTGCTGCTAACATTTTATTTGCTCTTTTCTGAAAACTGCAGCTTGCACTCTACCCCAAGGCCTGCTGCAAAGAAACATTATTATACAAACCAAAGTGTGGAAGATGACGGAATTTACATTTGTATCCATATATCCTAAGAGGGAAAACTCCCCAAGGAAATAGTATCTAGATAATGAAAAATAAACATGGGAGGAACCCAAAAAAAGGGAAAAGCAAAAAAGAGAAAGAAAACGGGGGCTTCCTAGGGACACTGGTAGATTATCGAACGAACATTCATACGAAAAATCTCTGCAGAACATTTGATAATGCCATCAGACACTTGTTGAATGCTGTTAGACATTTTGTTTGTTTTAAACATTTGATTTTGGAATGAATGGAGTTTCCTGAACAAAAAACACATTCACTGTTGGAATTTTGGTCCTTGGTGTCCTCATGTCTAATGCAAGTCAATGGGCCTGCATTAGATGGGATGAAGTCAGTGGCCCTTAGACCACCAGAACCCTGGGGAGAAGAGGCTGTGGGCAATGACCTTCCTAGCTTTTTTGCCTCCGTAGGTGGCGGCAGGTGCGGTAGGGGGTGGATGATGGGGAACACTGCATTTCGCCGAGCTCCTGACAACCAGTGACGTCACTATTTGCCAGGAGCTCGGCGGGACACCTGCAAGAATGTCCCAGGGCGCTAAGAGCTGGGTAGAGAGAGATGGTTATGGTCCTTACACATCTCTCTGCCCTTCTCTTAGCAACCTGGGACGCTCTGACCAGTAAGGGGGCGGCAAACCTTGTGAAGCAGAGCGTCCATGCCACTCTGCCTGCCGTCCACCCCACAAGATGCCTCCTAAGACTGGTCAAGCAGCCAGGCAGGACCCAGGATCAGGTGAGTATATCTGCTTTATTTGACCCCCCTAGGCAAAATGAGAACTTAAAGTTCTTCTTTATTAATAACATATTATTACTTTATATTACATATAATATGTATATGGTAACATGGTTAAAGAGGTTATTGCCTAGGGTGTTGCCTTGCTCTAACTTCCCTGTAGGCTACAAGGGAGGGAATACAGGGAGACATGACACCCACTATAGATTGAACTCTACACAGCTGTGTTTAATACATACCAGTGATGATGCCACGAAGAGCAGAAGGTACAATCTGAGCATAAACTCCATTTTCAGATGCCGGAATTGGCCTCAAAACACGCTGTTTTGTTGATCTCGCCGCGAGTAATGAGAAATAGAAAAAAAAACCTTCCCTAGCGACAAAGCCTTCAGACTCCGGTCCAGGGCTCTGTAACAGATAAAAAAAAAAAAAAGAGTTAGAAGAAAGAGACAAGAAATTATACCAATACAGTCTCTGCGCTGCCCGGAAAATGACAGTGAAATTGAACCGCGGAATATTGTATTTTTCTTTTCAAAAGGCCGTTGAAGCGTAAGTGTTTTTTGAAGGACGCTCGACAAAAGAACTGGCTACCGAGATAAATGTATTGGCGGTACAGACTCTCGGCGCTTTCCCACAATGCTGCCCTCCGACAGGAGGAGGCGTGACCCCCCACTACTCCCTTCGCCCGCTGTTGGGTTCGGTTTGCACTATTTCTAGACAACAACAGACATGCCGGGTGCCTTTGAGTGCAAGCATCATTTAAAGGGGATCTCTGCTTTAGCTATAGGTTTATCCTAGCCTCTATAAAGACTCCAATTCTTGCAGAATTCTTGTCCAGGGTGGCTGGTCTTGTCTCTGCCCCCTCCTGTACTAAAGACCAATCACTGCTGCTCTCTCCTTGTGCAGGGTGACTGGTCTTGTCTCCGCCCTCTCCTGTAATAAAGACCGGTCACTGCCGCTCACTCCTTGTGCAGGGTGACTGGTCTTGTCTCCGCCCCCTCCTGTAATAAAGAACGCTCACTGCTCCTCTCTCTCCTTGTGCAGGGTGATTACTCTTGTCTCCGCCCCCTCCTGTAATAAAGACCGCTCACTGCTCCTCTCTCTCTTTCTGCAGGGTGACTGGTCCTGTCTCCTGCTGTGTTATGTGACAGTTTTTCTAAAACAATACAGACCAATGATTTTCAGACAGTGGTGGAGTACAAGCGCACAGCTGCAATCGCTGTTACCCTGGGAGTTCTGCCACTGACTTAAAGCTGTAGAGGGTCTACAAATCCCAGCAGTAAATTATATAGCAATGCAGAATACCACCAGCTGTAGAGGACTACAAATCTCAGAAATACATTATACAGCAATGTAGAATAATACCACCAGCTATAGAGGACTACAAAATTCAGCAACACTTTATACAGCAATGTGGAATATCACCAACTATAGAGGACTACAAATCCCAGCAATACATTATACAGCAATGTAGAATACCACCAGCTAAAGAGGACTACAAATCTCAGCAACACTTTATACAGCAATGCAGAATAATACCACCAGCTATAGAGGACTACAAATCCCTGCAATATACAGCAATGTGGAATACCACCAGCTATAGAGGAGTACAAATCTCAGCAATACATTATATAGCAATGCAGAATAATAGCATATGAATTTGCAACATACTCTGTGCTGCCACTCTGCTCCAGGGTACTGGCCTGATATCTTGGGCAGAGGGTCCCAGAAGAGGGAGATATGGAGGATCTCAGGAGGGGGAGATGTGACAGAAAGATGAGCTCATCAGTTAGCTTGCTGCTTCTCTTTTCACTGTCCAGTCACAGTGAATGTTACTGAACTGCGGCAGAGAAAACATCAGGGTTCCGGTATTGCCAGCCAGGGCTGTCCTGCATTGCAGAGCTGTACAAAGAGTGAGCCACATGCTGCTCCAATCCTAGAAGTACTGGAAGTTTCCTTCGGCTCTCAGCGCTGAACAGAATGGCGAAGGAGAGAAGGAATGGTAAGTATATGCTGTTTTTGAGGGCTAAGGGATTAAAGCAAACCTCTTGCTTTGCATTGAATGGATGAAGAGCGGGTTTGCCTTAAATACCTTTTAGCTAGTTGTCTTCTTTGCTTCCAACTTTTTCTCATTTAATTACAGAATCTAAATTTTTTAAAATCTGGCCGGTGTCCTTTAAATCCCAAAATGTGGGCAGCATTTCCTGTTGTCTTCCGAGCAGAGACACAATGCAGAGAGGAGCACAGCTACGGCAACAAATAAGAAATAATGATATCCATATGCTTAGAACAAGTGGCGTCTGTGTGAGTTCCGGTTCACTGCTATAGTTATAAAAATATCTCCATGCGTGGTGCCTGTCAATGCGTTCGAGGACACAAAGGCGCAGTGCTCGGTGAATGATGGGGAAGGCATGCAGGTTAGGCAGGCAGGAACATACGTACAGAGAATAAATCAACAGCTGGTGAACTCCCAACAGCTTATCATTTATTTATTTGCTTATTGTCGTAGCATGTAAACCAAGTTTGCTCCCTAAATAAGGGACCGTTGTTTATGCCGCATGCTCAGCTGATGCCCTAGGCGCTGTGAATGAATGTGGATTTAAAGGGAGGCTACAGATCATCTTCAGAAAACGCACACTTTGGGTCATTGGTGTGATGTGGAGTTGTACATATCTCCACTTATGACTCTTATTCCCTAAGATCACACTTAAAGCTATAATGATGCACAGATACCGTTACCATTGGTGCGAATACTGAGCATTTGCATGAGTACTTGATCTTGATACCAAAAACTGATACCGGTGCTTTAATTATGCAAATTGAAGTGGCTGCCTTAGGTCCCACACTTGTTGGGGACCTCGCAGCAGCCTTCTTGAGAACTATGGGGTGCCTGTTCACAGTGCCGCAGTTTGGCTACCACTGCCTTAAGAGTTCCCTTCACTGGAACTAAGGGGCCAAGCCCAACCCCTGAAAAACAACCCCACACCATAATCCCCCCTCCACCAAACTTTACACTTGGCACCGCCAAACCCAGACATGTCCATCGGACTGCCAGACAGAGAAGCGTGATTGGTCACTCCAGAGAACACATCTCCACTTCTGTAGAGTCCAGTGGCGGCGTGCTTTACACCACTGCATCCCACGCTTTGCATTGCACTTGGTGGTGTAAGGCTTGGGTGCAGCTGCTCGGCCACGGAAACCCATTCCATGAAGCTCTCTACGCACTGTTGTTGTGCCAATCTGAAGGCCACACGAAGTTTGAAGGTCTGTAGCTATTGACTCTGCAGACAGTTGGCGACTTCTGCTCACTGTGAGCTGACCCCGCTCTGTCACTTTACGTGGCCTACCACTTCCTGGCTGAGTTGCTGTTGTTCCCAGTTGACCGCGGAGTATTTAGTAGGCAGGAAATTTCACGGAAAACCGGAATCCAATGATTTGGAGGGGTGTCCCTATACTTTTGGCAATATAGTGTATATCAGATGAAATGCCTACTTAAACTTTCAATTTTTACTGGAGTGCACCTTTAAGCTCCATTAACATTTAACACACAAGGCTGTCAGCAGACAGATATTGTTTTGGCGCGGCGAGTCACTCTCTTCCTATTTAATGAGAAGGAATTCATTCCTGTGCGCGTTTCTTCGCAAGTACAGAATCCAATTATTAGCTAAGCAGCGTTCTGGTGTCTCCGAGAGATGACAGAGGGAGAGACAGAAAACAGCGAGGAAAGAACGGGGCACAGGATGTCCTCGGTGACATTCACGCTAGTCTTGGTTCACTAAACCGCTGTAACTTCATTAGCGGGATTCAGAGCACATAACTCCCGACGCTAAGCAGCCCCGGATTAGGTTATGGCGTAACAAAGCAAGGCGATGTTATCTGGCAGGTGGGTTTGGAAAAGGATAATTAGAATTTTCATGTTACCATGGTGATTCTGGTGCAGAGATTCGCAAGTTTACGTCCTACACCGTCCTCTGTGCTGCTACCATTACTACCGTCTCCTCGTTCCGGCCCCGGCGTCCTTCCCTGACCCTTGAGTTCCTCGCTGCACCAGAGGGAGAATTGGAGGAGAAGAGGAAACTATTCTGCCGCTTCATGAAGCAAAAGAAACGAAAGTCTCAGGGAGAGAGGCGCCGGTGCTACAGGAAGTAGATTTCAAAGTGTATGTATAGGTAGTGAGGTCTGACAAACCCTAAACTGTGTGGGATGAATGGGGAAGTTGTAAAGTAGTCACCGCTCCAAGCTCTCTCCCGGGAAGGACTACAATCTCAGGTTTAGTTTACTACTTTGTATTGAGATTGTAGTCCATCCCGGGAGTGAGCTTGGAGCGGTGACTACTTAACAACACACACAGGGACCATGGGGAACAAAAGTAGCCCCCCTCCTGTTCCTGTCCTGCACCTCCCCTGTGCACCTGCCTTCATTAGACTGAGAATTGAGATTGAGGGACTTGAGGTGACTGCTATCTGATAGACTGTTTTAGGCCTCATTCACACCAGGGCGGCAACGGTTCAGTGCTGTTTCCGCTCGATTTTTGAAAGGGCATTTTTAATAACGTTTTAGCGCTGCAACAATATAAAAAATGGGCAAAAATGCGCTGATCAGCGCATTTCCATTGCAGGGATCCCAAAATGAAAAAAGTGATTTCAGGGAGGTGCCCTTTTTCAAGGAGGTGATCCCTCCTGATACCCCCTAAAATGATGGCAGATAGCACAAGAAGCAATAGCTGGTGGTTATTTTTTTGTATTCTGACAGCTGCTGCCGTCAGAATAAAAAAAACCAGCATAGGAATGAATAGCTAGATTGCTATTTTCCTATTTCAATTTGCAATAGCAAGCTGGCTATTGCAACAGCCCTCTGATGCTGCCAATCAGCAGAGGAGGACCTGATGGAGAACTTCAGCAGTGGGTGGGTGCAATAGCTAGTCTGCTATTGCAAATTGAAATGGCCAATAGCAATCTAGCTATTCATTCCTATGCGGTTTTTTTTCTGAAATCCGGCGGCTCCGATGTCAGAAAAAAAAAAAAAACAGATGGCAGGGAAAGGTTTACTCTGCTAGATGGAGCAAAGTAAACCATTCCGGTAGAAAATGTTTCTCTCCCGGGCGTCCAGGAGCCGCTATCTAAGAGCGGGAGACTCCTGGAACATGCGGGAGAGCTGGGATGTCTGCCATTGAAATCTATATGGAAAACACGCTGATCAGCGCTTAAAAAGTAGCTCAGGGAACAGTTTGGGTGGCGGGTGAATTGAAACATGCAATTGCGTGATTGGGCCCCATAGGGATACATTTGTTTTTTACTGTTGGCGGTTCAGTGCGGAAAAATCCGCTCAACCAAACCGCCCTGGTGTGAACGGGGGCCTCAAAGTGACACTAAACTCAGAAGTTACATCTTAAAAATACATTCAAGCCCCTTAACTATGAACAAAGTTGTCACTTTGAGGCCCCCAAAAGTAGCCCCCCGCCAGAAGGAAGGACAGCGTCGGCACCAATTCAGAGATGATTGGAGGATCTTAGTGAGTAAGGGATTGGAGATACACAGCTCTAGTAGTTACCCTTTAAAACAGTTTGTCTACCATATCCGTAACCAAACAGTAACAGCAGAAAAAAGGACAAAGATGAACCCACCTCAGAGCATAGGTGGTCCGAAGGGTTAACCAAGGAATGGGACAAATTCTGTCCCATTCCTTGGTTAGCCCTTCGGACCACCTGTGCTCTGAGGTGGGTCCCTCTTTGTCCTTTTTTCTGATGATTGGAGGATCTACAGCCGAGTGATACACAAATAAGATACATTGTTTTTCATAGTTAAGGGACTTGAATGTATTTTTAAGATTTATCTCCTGAGTTTAGTGTCACTTTAAAAACAATCCGTGTTATTAGGTGTCACAAATCTTTCTTCGAGTACCCTTGCAAGAGATGATAAACCCTAGAACAATATATTTTTATATACGTTGTAGTATGTGTGTTTATCCTTTCCTTATGTAATAAATAGCTTGGATTTATTTTGTATCCATACTGGTATTTATTAGGGATGCACCGATATATTGGGCGCCAAAACTTATCGGCCGAAAATGGCACTTTTGGCATAATGCCGAAAGTGACCTTTTCCTGCCGATACAGCGGCACATCCCAGGTTTCTCTCCTCCCCGCTGGGCGCTGCTCTGCGTCCCCGCGTGAGGAGAGAAACTGTGATAGCCGGCCGAGCGCTGAGGGAGGAGGGCGCTGTGAGTGGCCGGCGTCTCCTCAGACACTGCTCAGCCCCCTATCACAGTCCTGCAGAGCGGTGTGTGGGCGGAGACAGGCCGCGCTGTCACAGGAGGCTGAGCTCTCCTCCATGCTCCGCTCGCTCAGCCTCCTGTGAAAGCGTGTCAGGATGGAGAGCGGGTACGAGCAGTCGGTGATCAGTGATCGCTGAGTGTTTGTACATAATTGAGGACAGAGTATGGTTACTATATCCTCAATTATGAACGAATGGGAAGTGATCTACATCACGCCCTGTTCATTCATGATTGTGGATATAGTAAACATACTCTGTCCTCATGTTATGAATGAACAGGAACACTCAGTATAGAGGATTCCTGGTCATTGATAACAGGGGCTGCAGAAAAAGAGATTGAGAACTGTGTTCTCAATTTCTTTTTCTATTTTAAAAGGGAAATATCAGGAGTCTGTTTAGACCCCCAATATTTCCCCGAAGACCCTAAAAGTAAAGTAAAAAATCAAAATATTTAATACAAAATGAGTTAATAAATAGAAATAAATATTAAAAAATTAAAAAGTTTATAAAAAATTTAAAAAATTTGAAAAAATTAAAATAAAAACATTTTCAGTATCGGTTTCAACCTGACAAAGTTTCCTGAAAAGGTCTTCCACCAATATGGCAGAGGATGTGAGGTGCTAGGTAAGTTCAGGGTGTAATCTAAGTCAGTAGATGAAGTTTGTTCTGCTATAATTGTACAACCACCTCATATCGACTGCTTTGGCCTCTGCAGGGAGAGAACACGCTGCCTATGTACTTAATTGGTCTATTGTTCAGCATGCGCCGTTTATATATGGAATGGAGTACCAGCATGGCTGTTGCCTAGCAACCCCATCTTCCTTAATGCAAATGTATAGCTCTGTCAGTGTGAAACGCGTCTCGGCACTGCAGCCAGCGCGCAAATTACACGGCTGTCATGGAAATAGTTGGACACTAAGCTCCTTCTTTTGACACCCCGCAGCTCCTGCTTCGAAGGAACAAAATGTGCAATGAAGGACAAAAAGAAAAAAAAAAAGGAATTTGAGCTGTACAGCCGATGATGGAGCAATTTGTATTTCAATTTATATTTAAGTTCACTTAATGGTACAAACTTCTGAAATTACGTGTCTACGTAAATGCGTGCACATGCATGCGTACATTTCTCCCCGTTTTATTCCTATAAAATATGCTGCAGGTGCATAAAAATGGTCATTGCTCTGACAGAAATCCAGTGAGCTCCTAACTTCCTGTTTGGGAACTTCTGCTGCACTGAAATCTCAACCAGCGTTGTCAACCCCGCCTACTGGACTATAAAACTCCCCCATATCCCCGCTCCTCTCTGTCCCTCTCCACATGCATACTCTGTCCCTTTCCCCAGCAAAACATTGCTGCTGCCTTCAGGGCCGGAATTTACTCTCTCTGCTGTCCCAAGGCCAGGTTCCTCAATGCGCCCCCCCATTATTACAAGTGATCTTGGCATCACCGGGATCACTTGTAAACAAGCGGCGGCTTCCCCGCTCTACATTTATCTCTGGTTGCCCAAAGCCGGGCTAAACGTAGAAAACAACTACCCGCCCAGCGCCCGGAACTGCATTTCCCCGGCGTCGGGAGATTCTACACCCCTGCCGCCCCTCTGCTCTCTGCTGCCCCGAGGCTGGGTCTCTGTGGCCTTGTTGGAAATCCGCCCCTCGTTGCCTTGACTCCCAAGGGCCCGCCCACACACTGTGTGCAAGGCCAGGGCTCTTGGTAGATATAGTTCTGGGGGCATGCCACTCATTGCCTGGGCGTGCACTTTAATATCAGGTTAAAGAGGACCCGGGTAAGCCTGCCGGTAGGTAATCCAGTGACAGAGATCCTTTGCGGAGAGAAATTCATGGCCTGCTTGTTTGTAAGTGAATGGTATTTGCCTAATTGTCATGCTGATCCAACAGCTTCAATACCTTCTCAGCATCTTACTGTGAACAAGTGTGCGGATCAGGAGTTGTGAATCCACTTTGACTGCGTGTCATCAGTCTGCTGCAGGCAGGAGGAAGCAATTCCTCAGTCTCCCCTCCCCCGTGATCAGTCTGCTGCAGGCAGAAATAAGCATTTCCTCAGTTTCCCCTCCCCAGCGATCAGTCTGCTGCAGGCAGGAGGAAGCATGTTCTCAGTCTCCTCCTCCAGTGATCATTCTGCTGCAGGCAGGAGGAAGCATTTCCTCAGTCTCCTCTCCCCCAGTGATCAGTCTGCTGCAGGCAGGAGGAAGCATTTCCTCACTTTTCCCTCCCCCAGTGATCAGTCTGCTGCAGGCTGGAGGAAACATTTCCTGTCTCTCCTCCCCCAGTGATCAGTCTGCTGCAGGCAGAAAGAAGCATTTCCTCAGTTTCCCCTCCCCCAATGGTCAGTCTGCTGCGGGCAGGAGTAAGCATTTCCTCAGTCTCCTCTCCCCCAGTGATCAGTCTGCTGCAGGCAGAAAGAAGCATTTCCTCAGTCTCCCCTCCCCCAGTGATCAGACTGCGGCAGGCAGGAGGAAGTGTTTCCTCAGTTTCCGCTCCCACAGACATCAGTCTGCAACATTGTATCTTTGTAGCAAGTCACCAGGTGAGAGGCTGCGGCAGGGGCTGGTCTCTGTAAGACATTTGTGAACTGCCTAGGCAGCAGGATTGACATGATTGCATCATCTCTGGTCCTGTATCTCAGTCCGGGAAGTAGATGGGGACCCCGGATGATACCTGAACAAAGATGGCTCCCTCCTTCAGGGGAGAAAAGCAGATGACGGCGTTGTCAGGGGGAGCACTGTGATCTCTGTGAGAGGCAATCAATACCTGCAAGTGTTACAATGACACGCGTGGACTTAACATAAAATAATGTATCTGATGTTAGGTCATCCCCAAACTAGCCCCGCCCCCTCCCCCCAATCCGCCCAGCTCCGATCTGCCAGCGCTGACTGTCGGAACAGACAGGGGAAGGGGGTGGGTACAGCTGGCTCTGCCTCTAGATAGGCAGAGCCAGCTGTCAGTCACGCAGCTGGGCGGATGCCGACACAATTGTCGGGATCCGCTTCAGCTGCGGCGTCTCAGTATACCGCGAGCTGTAGCTCGCGGTATACTGAGCTTAGGGTGACGGGAGGACGCTAGTTTGTGTCCTCCCGTTACCCTAAGGAGAACTATGGGGAAAAGCCTTAACCCCGTAGTTCTCCTTTAAAAGTGGAAATTGGCGAGTTAAAGGGCGAGTTGGAGAAGGAAGTAAAATCAATCATTGAATGGCGGTCCAGGAAACCCCGCTGCCACGCTAAGGTCATAATCTGCACTTAAAGGCGTAGTCCACCTTTTGCAAAATGTACATGTGCATCAGTTACATTTTTTGCATTGAATCCTTGTAACCTTGGACCTTGCACGGTCCATCACCATCATGGGACTGTATTGCAGTAGATGCTTATATTATGATCGTCAACGCTTCTGCCAGACTCATCCACCTTACCAACCGCTCGGTGCCGCCACCCCTCTCTGCCAATCCCTCCGCAGGCTCCCGCTTGCCCAACGAATCAAATTCAAATTACTGACAATAACATACAAAGCCATCTACAACCTCGCCCCAACCTACATCACCTCATCTCCAAATATCACCCAAAACGTCCTCTCAAGACCTCCTGCTCTCCAGTTCCCTCACCAACTCCTCCCATGCTCACCTCCAGGACTTCTCCAGAGCTTCCCCAACCTCTTGAACTCTCTACCCCAATATGTCCGCTTATCTCCTACTCTGTCCAGACGATCCTTGAAAACTCATCTCTCCAGGGAAGTCCCTTGACATAATAACTGTCCTTTTCCGTCTTCCATCAGCTGATCCCACACAACTATTACCTTTTTGTATCACTTGCCCCTCCTACTAGATTGTAAGATCTCACAAGCAGGGCTCCCCTAACCCTCCTGTATTGAAATTGTATTGTCACTTTACTGTCTCCCTCCATTTATTAAAGCGCTGAGCAAACTGTTGGCGCTATATAAATCCTGTATTATTATAATAATAGTAATAATAATAATTAGGGATGCGCCGGTACCGATATTGTAGAAAGGCATCATGGCACACTCGCAAACCAGCATGTAAAACAACTTGTCTCACCACTAAGGACAATGACAGAGGTTTGGATACACGTCTTCTGCAAAGGATGTGTAAGCCGCACTGCCGCGCCAAGGCACCTCTTATAGTGCGGTCCTATGATGCCTTTCTACTGTTCTACTGTTCAAAGCCCATTTCGTGTGCACCTTACTGTATAACTGGTGACAAATTGTTGAGTGCGTTTGTCGTTTGTTTGCGGTACCGATATTGTGACCCCGGATGATACCTGAAAAAAGATGGCTCCATCCTTCAGGAGAGAAAAGCAGATGACGGAGTTGTCAGGGGGAGCACTGTGATCTCTGTGAGAGGGAATCAATACCTGGAAGTGTTACAATGACACGTGTGGACTTAACATAAAAAACAATGTATGGGTGCCGATACCGAGTATTTGGGTGAGTACGAGTACTCGCCCAAATGCTCCCAACGCCTATTCCGATAGCGGAGCTTCCAATGTCAGCCGGCAAGTCATCACATGCTGCCCGGCTTCCTGATTGGCCAGGAAAGCCGGCTCCATGCTCCCTCGTCAGCAGGGAGCATGGAGCTGGCTTCCCGGCCAATCAGGAAGCCGGGGGGGGGTTTATTAAAGGAGAACTATGGGGTTAAGGCTTTTCCCCATAGTTCTCCTTAGGGTAACGGTAGGACACAAACTAGCGTCCTCCCGCCACCCTAGGCTCAGTATATAGAGAGCTGCTGCTCGCGGTATACTGAGACGCCGCAGCTGACGCGGATCCCGACAATTAATTAATACAAAGCCTGCCGTGATTGGCTCAGCGCGGTATACTGTATGTAGCCAAAGCTACATACAGTATACCCGGCGTATAAGACGACCCCCGGGCAGTGTTTTTGGGTCTAAAAACCCGTCTTATACGCCGGCATATACGGTACTTACCTTTCGTAATTTTCCTTTCCTGGTGCCTATCCATGGCAGTATATGTTTTCCTCCCTTGTCTTCTAAATATTTTTGAGAATAGTAGGCCTACCAGTCTTCTTTTATAGATTTCCATAGGTCCTGTGGGTTGGATGTGAGCAGAGCACCAACCATATGCATGCTGCCAAGAAGACATAAGGAAAACAGAAAATGTTATATTTAACTTCCGTAATTTTCCTTTCCTGGAGCCTATCCATGGCAGCATATGTTCCCTCCCTTGTCTTGTAGATATTTATCAAAATGGTGGTCCTATCAGTCTTCATTCTTTTATAAAGTTATATACTGTAGGTTCCGGGGGGTTTGGATGTGGGCAGAGCACCAACCATATGTATGCTGCCATGAAGGCATCAGGAAAACTGAATACTTACCTTCCGTGATTTTCCTTTCCTGGTCCCTATCCACGGCAGTATATGTTTCCCTCCTTTGTCTTCTAAATACTTTTGAGAATAGTAGGCCTACCAGTCTTCAATCTTTTATAGATTTCCATAGGTCCTAGGGGTTGGATGTGGGAAGAGCACCAGCAATATGTATGCTGCCATGAAGGCATCAGGAAAGGAACATTTTGGAAGGTAAGTATTCCGTTTTCTGTTTTTCTATGGCATTAATGATATGAAGGCCTGGATAGGAGGCTCTCCTCAAAGGCTTTTCCTGCAAATGTCAGGAGCTGGGAACCCAGATGCAAAAAAAAAAATGTTGTGACAACCTACCAAAAACACAATTTTTTGCTGGATTGACCCTTTGAAATCATAAGCCATTACTTTAAAATGTTCCTGTAGCGTGCGTTCACCATAACGTCTCCTATTTACAGAACAACGATTGATATTACATTAGAAATGACAGACAATATGTAAAATGGTATGTACTGTACATGCTCAGATTATGAACATCGTTTTAAAAGTACCAGCG
>NW_017307874.1:67651-104363 GCF_000935625.1 Nanorana parkeri
GCAGTCTGCACCACAGTATAGGAGAGCAGATTATAGTCACTGCATTTACATACAGGAACTTACTTGTCTTCTGACGACAATTTCCAGACACAGTTCTGACACTGCGGAAATATCCATAGCCATGTACCAAGGATACAGAAGCTAAGTATTCGTATACATAATATATTGGTCTGTCCATCCATCCTTCCATCTTTCTTTCTTCTTTCTATCTATCTACTGTATCTTTCTATCTCTATTTTTCTGGCCTATTAATCTTTCTACAATATCTACTTATTATACATACATAATATGTAACATAATTCCTTTCTTCTCTACTTCTTTCCTTTTTTTCTGTCCTTCCTTCCTTCCTTCCTTCCTTCCTTCCCCTATTTCCATCCTCTCTTTCATTGCTTTCTCCTTTTCTAACCCCTTCCTTCTTTCCTTTTAACCATCTTTTTCTTTCTTTCTTTTTTTCTTTTTCTTTCTTTCTTTCTTTCTTTCTTTCTTTCTTTCTTTCTTTCTTTCTTTCTTTCTTTCTTTCTTTCTTTCTTTCTTTCATCTCTATTTTCCTGTCTTATTAATCTCTCTACTCTATTTATTTATACATACATACATAATATGTAACATAGTTCCTCACTTCCTTTCAGCCTTCATTCCCCTATTTCCCTTCCTTCTACCTTTCTTTCTTTCTTTCTTTCTTTCTTTCTTTCTTTCTTTCTTTCTTTCTTTCTTTCTTTCTTTCTTTCTTTCTTTCTGTCTTTTCTTTCCTATCCTTTCCTTCCTTTGCTCCCTCCTACCTTCTTTTTTCATTATTTTCATCTTTTTGTGGAGCTGATAACTATCTATTATCTACATGTAAAGAAAGTCCTGGAGCAAAAGGCAAAAGAATAGGCGAAAGGACGGCATGACAGGGTGGGCAGGCAGTCAGGTAGAGAAAGGGTTAAGTTAGCCTAAGGAAGGTGCTCGGGTGTCACTTACCGTGATTGGCTGGGTCAAGTGGTCCAGGAGGAGCATCCAGGGTGGTTAGAGCAGGAGGAGGGGTGATCCAGGCAGTTGGGAGTCAGCACAAGGTCAGTTCACTTCTGCAGCTTTCTTTATCCACAAAAATGATTTAGAAAATGTCAGATCTCTCTGGCCTATTTGCTCAATTACAAGCAGCTGCAGATGCTAATGGCTCTGCATGGCTGCAGACTTAAATTCAAAGCTTGCTGCAGCCTTCTCAACCACAGCAAGGACGTAGGGCACCACGCGCTAGGCGGTCCAGGCCTCCTGAGCGCTTTTCCCCTGCTCATTCACAAGTTTCTGGGGGCTCAGCGCCGCCTTAGGAGCCCCTCTAGGGACCCTCCAGAACCTCCATCTAAGCGCGCTCCTGCGCTTCCAGATGCTAGGCCTGGGAGGAATCCTCGGCATAGGCAGAGCCCAAAGGAGCTGGGTGCTTCTTCTATGCCTCCCATCCCCCCCTCCCGCCCTTCACACACTCAGGCCCCTCCGGCCGCCTCACCCGGCGATGCTCCGGTCGGGGAGGCGGCTCAGCGTGGGACACGTTCCGCTGCGGGCGCCGACCTGTCTCCTGGCGCGGTCGGTGGCCCCTCCACCTCCATTGCTGTTCCCGGGCTGCCCTCTTCCCTGCCTGATCGCGCGGCGGCCTCGCGGAGCAGGCGCCGCGCAGGACACCTCTCTTCTGGCGGGCCCTCCCTAGGACGTGGGAGCGCCCGTGACGTCACCGGCGTGCGCGCCGGCCCAGCGGCAATCAGGGGAATCCCTTTCTGATGTGCCATCCACCTCTGCTGTCCAGGACTCCGGCCGATCCGAGGGTGAGGAGGAAGAAGAGGAAGATGTGGATGCGGCTACGTTGGCTTCTGGATCTGCGGCTCCTGGGGACACTCCGGGGCAGCCAGGTGATATTCCTTTAAACACTAATGCCTTATCTTCTGCTTTTGTAAATTTTTTGCATGGGGTATGTGGGGGTTTTTTGCAGCCCCATTCTACAATGCCTGTCCCAGTGGGGTCCCTGCCAGCAAGGGGGTCCGGGCCAGCGATACATTTCCCAGGGGGGTCCCTGACAGCAACGGGGTCCTTGCCGTCAAGGCATTTCCCAGGGGGGTCCCTGCAGGCTGCGCCTTTTCCTGGAGGGTCATCAGCAGCAGTTCTTGATGCCCGGCATACCGTCAACAGGGTAGGGCAACAGGTTGCGGCTGCATCTACGCAGGTGAGCATGGCGGACGCATGGTTGCCACGGGCATCTGCTGCGGAGGTAAGTACGTCCCCCGTGCCAGTGGCCCAGCCCCTTTGCCCCATTTTGCCGGTTGATAACCCGTCGGTCTCAACTGTACCGTTGGTTGCCCCTGAAACAGCATCCCCCAAGCCAGCCGACAAGGGCGCAGAGTCGGTTCGTTTGGCGGATTCTGCGAGATGCCAGGTTTACGTTTGTTTTGAGGGTCCCCTAGGGTCCCATCTCAAAACTGAGGTCAGGGAAAAGATATGGAAAGGGGAATACATTGATATATTTTCCCTCCTCCCCCTTGAGAAGTTTAACTTAGATAGGTTAAAGCTGGACGATAACAGAAAGGAGGATGAGGAAAAGCGTCGCTATCGCCTTATTCCACGTACGTTTGCCAATTGGTTACAAGCTTTTGCTATTTTGGCAAGCGTTATTGGGGAAAAGGCTCCCGAACATTGCTCCCCCCTTTTTTGTTATCTGGACGCCATCGGGGAAGCATGTCGGGTATACGGTGGGGTGGCGTGGCTGCGCTATGACGAACAGTTTCGTCAGCGTAAGGCCATCAGACCATCCATTCGCTGGGATCACAAGGACATCAGCCTCTGGATGAAGCTGATGACCTCGGCAGGAGGCCACCCCGTTTCCAGATGTTTTAAACAAGGGAGGGGTCGTACCGCCGATCCTGCGGGAAAAAGGGATGACTCCGGTGAGGGTGGAAAGGATGCGTTCCTTCCTAAGTAGATATCCGGATCGGGCTGCGGCTGCCCTCTTGGAGGTAGGGTTTTCCGAAGGCTTTCGGATTCCTTGTTCTCTGACCGTCGTTCCTCCGTTCGCGCGTAATCTAAAATCTGCCCTTACTTATCCCTCCATTGTTACTCAGAAACTGGCTAAGGAGGTGAGTTTAGGTCGCATGGGGGGCCCCTTTCCTTCCCCCCCGTTACCCAGGTTGGTAGTTTCGCCACTAGGGGTAGTTCCGAAGAAGGAACCTAACAAGTTCCGCCTCATTCATCATTTATCCCATCCCAAAGGGGGGTCAGTTAATTACGCTATTCACCCTTCCATGTGTGCGGTTTCCTACACTTCCTTTGACGCGGCTGTCGCCTGGGTCCGGAGGTTCGGGAAAGGTTCGCTGATGGCGAAAACTGATGTTAAATCAGCCTTCCGCCTTCTCCCTGTTCACCCTGACAGTTTCTTCTTACTCGGTTGCCGTTGGCGAGGAGCTTATTTTGTTGATAAATGTTTGCCCATGGGCTGCTCCGTTTCTTGCGCCCTATTCGGGAAGTTTAGCTCTTTTTTGGAATGGGTTGTCAGGGAGGTGTCTGGGGCAAACTCTCTTATCCACTACTTAGACGATTTTTTATGCGTCGGCCCTCCGGATTCCAAATTGTGTGCTGTCCTTCTGGCTACTCTGCAGCATGTGGCTGCCAGATTTGGGATTCCGCTGGCGCAGGAAAAAACGGAGGGGCCAACCACGGAACTTAGCTTCCTCGGCATAGTCATCGACACCATGGCCATGAAATGCCGACTGCCCGAAGACAAACTGCTGGCGCTATGCGCTGAGGTCCGGGCTGCTAGTGGTAGGAAGAAGTTGCAATTGCGGCTTTTGCAATCCCTATTGGGTAAGTTAAATTTTGCCTGCAGAATTATGCCCATGGGGAGGGTTTTTTGCCGTCGCTTGTCGGCAGCTACTGCCGGGATCAAGAGGCCGGGGCATTTTGTGCGTTTGTCCCCGGAACACAGGGAGGACCTCTTGGTCTGGAATTACTTCTTGGAATCCTTCAATGGTCGCTCATTGTGGCTGGATTAGTAATGTGGATTTGGAGCTCTACACGGATGCAGCGGGTACGTCGGGTTACGGTGCTTTTTCAGGGGAATTGGAGTGCGGAAGCCTGGCCTGAGGAATGGGGCTTGGCGGGCCTATTGAAAAACTTGGTGCTCTTGGAAATGCTTCCGATCGTAGCGGCGGTAGAAATTTGGGGCCCTGCTTTTCGTAACAAAAAGGTTAGATTTCACTGTGATAACCTGGGGGTGGTGCAGGCCATTAACAACATTACAGCTTCCTCTCCGCCCGTGATTCGCTTGCTGCGCTACTTAGTCTTGTGTTGTTTGAAGCTTAATACCTTCATTTATGCCGTCCATTTGCCGGGAGTGTCTAATTCCTTAGCCGACTCCTTATCTCGTTTTCAGTGGGACAGGTTCCGTGTGTTGGCGCCGGGAGCGGAGCAATGTGAGGTTCCCTGTCCCCGCCACCTGTGGCAGCTGCCTTTGGAATCATCTCGGTATTGCTTTGTAGGTCGTTAAGCTGCCGGACGTGGACGGCATATGCGAAGGTATGGCAGGAGTGGTTTGGGTTCTTGCAGATGGCTGGTCGGGTGTCCTTTGATGCGGTAGGCGCAGAAATGCTGCTGTACTTTCTCGGGCACAATATTTCTCAGGGTGCGTCGGTGTCTGGGATTGCCCGCAAAATGTCGGCTATGGCCTTCCTTTTTCAGCTAATGGGTTGTCGGGATGTCACGAAAGACTTCATAGTCCGTCAGGCAGTGAAGGGCCTGCACAGGGGACAGCGACGTCCGGATGCTCGGCGCCCGGTCACGTTTGCTATATTACATGCTGTGCTGGATCAGCTTCCTCATTGCTGTTCTTCCGATTTTGAGGTGTCTCTCTTCCGGGTGGCCTTCCTGTTGGCGTTTTTCGGTGTGTTTCGGATCGGGGAATTGGTGAGTCCGTCAAAGGCCGTCCACGGGGGGATTTTAAGTCAGGATGTATTGTTAGTTCCGGGGTCCGTTCGGATTCTACTGAGACGCTCTAAAACAGATCAATTTGGAAAAGGTAAGTGGGTGGTCCTCCATACTATTCCTAGTTCGGCTTCTTGACCTGTCTCGGCGGTCACTCATTTCCAAGCGGTCCGCCCTGCGCGGGCGGGATCTTTCTTGATTCATTCTGATGGTACTGCCCTTTCCCAATTTCAATTCAATTCCGTCTTCCGTACCTGTTTGAAGCGGACTGGATGGGAGCCTAGCCTTTTTTCTTCACATTCCTTCAGGATTGGAGCGGCTACTGAAGCTGCCCGTTCGGGCTTAGGCGGGGAAGCATTTAAACGTATTGGGAGATGGGAGTCCAACAGATATCGTCTATATGTTCGCCCACATTTAGTGTAATGATCGTTGTTTTTCCCTCTCCTGGTATCCAGTTAATGCAGTTTGTTTTGCAGGTTCGGTTGGTTTGCCGATCAATTTCCATTACTATCCGTCATTGTTTTGTTTGTTTTCAGGTGCTGGTCCTGCCCTAATCTGGATAATGGGGCACTCGTATGTGTACTGGGGGGCCCGCAGGGCAGACGTTCGTCCTGAAGGCAGGCAACTCGGTGTCAGTAGGGACGAGGCCCAGGTTAGATGGATTGGGTTGCCTGGGATGTTATGGAGTCGGGTGGTCCCGGAGGTGCACCGGTATGCCAGGTTAGACAGAGTGCCCGACGTGCTACTCTTACACGTCGGGGGCAACGACCTAGGTCTCCGCTCCATGCGCGAGCTCATTCGGGATGTGAAGTTCGACTTCCTGCGGTTGCGTTCTTCATTTCCCGACACCTTGGTTATTTGGTCCGACATTGTGGCTCGGACCTCCTGGCGCTTGGCTCGGTCCGTGGACTGTCTTAACAAGGCCAGGAAGAAAGTAAACAGGGAAGTGGGGAGGTTCGTCAGTCGTAATGGGGGCCTGGCGGTGCGACATCGGGAGCTGGAACTGGACACGTGGCTATACCTGCGTGGTGATGGCGTGCATCTCAATGCAGTTGGGACGGATATGTGGTTCCTGGGCTTGCAGGATGGCATCCAGAGGGCACTACGGGCGTGGAGGTGCGTCCAAGGGTGAGGGCTCCCCCTTGTTGCTGTGGCGGGTTCAGCAGAGAGAGAGGTCAGAAATAGGTGTAGGAGGTCTCTGCTGTTACTTCCCAATGTTGTCCCTGAGTCGGTGGGTTGCGGCTAGGGGCCAGTGGTTTAAGGGGGTAAGCAGAGATCTTCGGTGGTTGAGTAAGTGGTGCCTGCGCAGACCTCACGCCAAAGAATAGGTTACAGAGAAATTGTTGTTTATGGTGATAATTAATGTTTGAACGGAAATTATATATTTAAAGATATTTTATAATAAACGGCTGCTACAGCCATTTTATATCCAACCTGGTGTGGTCCATTATTTAAGGTGGGCATGGGTCATGGAGGGGTTAAGGGTTGTAGTCAGCAGTGGGTGGTTGGGTCATAGGACGGCTGTGCCTTACCCTGTCATGATTTATTTTGAAGTGTCTACTTCTTCTCTACTTCCCTTTTCTCCCATCCCTGCTTTATTCCTTCCTTGCTTTCTCCCATTCTCTCCTTCTTCTCTACATTCTTTCCCTTCCTTCCTTCCTGCCTTCCTTCCCTACTTGCGTCCTCATTTCCCCTATTTCCTTTCTCTCTTTCTTTGCTTTCTCCCCTCCTATTTCCTTCCTTCCTACCTTCTTTCTTTCTTTCTTTCTTTCCTTAGGGCCGCGGTTGCTATGGAGGACTGCTTTATTTTCCCGCAATGCCCCCTGACCTGGCAACATTCAACACTTGGCGACCAGCATGAGGGCAGATATACACTATACATCCTCCCCGCTGACAATCTGCTTGATTTCAATGTATACATTGCCCTCCCGGAGAAGTAACTGTCGAGGAAAAAGTCTCTTTGTTCTGCAGCGTGATAATATACATGGGAAGAAAAATGAATTCTAGCATCTGAAAGGGGATATGACAGCGCCAAGAAGGATGGAGACGCCGGATTTGTAGGTCTGGTGTTTTTTCATGGATATATCTGGGAGGATGTGGAACACGGAGGATTAGGAGACACTAGTTTTGTTTATAAGGATAGTATAAGTCATCGGGAAGGTGCAAAGCATGCAACTAAGGTCTCAAATGTTCCCACAGATGAAGGAACTCCAGATGATCTTAGAAACAAGTAAGTAAAATGCATTTTGTAAATTATTCCCAATATTTTACCGGCGTTCGCTCACCTCTCGATCCTGTCACGGCTCTCTGCCGTGATTCTGCCGTGATGCCGCTGGATTCTCCCCTCCCCGCTCCGATCCTCCAGCGCTGACTGGCGGAATGGACGGGGGGAGGGGGCGGGTACAGCTGGGGGTACAGCTGGCTCTGCCTCTAGATAGGCAGAGCCAGCTGTCACTCACGCAGCTGGGCGGATCCAGACATCGATGTCGGAATCCACTCCGGCTGCGGCGTCTCAGTAAGCCGCGAGCTGTAGCTTGCGGTATACTGAGCTTAGGGTAACGGGAGGGCGCTAGTTTGTGTCCTCCTGTTACCCTAAGGAGAACTATGGGGAAAAGCCCTGACCCCATAGCTCTCCTTTAAGAAAGAAGAGGAGAAGACCTCTTTGCTCCTTTTTGCCCCTTAAATATATTATTGAAAGTCTTTTGTCATATCCTGCCAGAAATTTAGTTATCTGATAGCTTGCTTTGGCTCTGTTGACTGTTATCAGTTAGCATTATTCATTGTGCTCTCTAAAAGAATTCAAATCACCCTCCTTCTATGCTATAAAGACAAGGAGAAGAGGGGGTGTTATGTCATAACACAGTTCCTGTCTGAGGGTGACAATGTGGCTCCTACAGAGCAGGTGGTGAGTGAGCGCTGTCACCCTTCGGACAGGAATTGTGTCACTGGCCGGATCACCAGGTAAAAAAAGAAAATGAATGCAGGCGCCACATCTAAGGACTGTTAAGCTGCAATATGTTACATTTTGTGTTCTCGAGTTTAGATACGACTTAAGAGGGGAACGTTACATTCGGCTCAAATTTTAGTTTGCATTCATAATCTAGTTTCTTCTTCATTTTCGAGTCGGCCAATCACATCCAAGAAACTGTTTAAATTCTCTTTCTCTTCGTGGCTGGCGTCTCCCTCCCCGAGGTTCAGTCTCTCTGTTCTCTGATCACAAAGACTGACCTATCAGTAAGTACCCGGCAAACAGCAGCACATTCTGCAGCACCATTCGAAGCCGGGAGAGCCGACGTTTTCGCTGTCAGCCTGCGCGTAGGACAGTTGACTGCAACACTGATGGCCTGCAGAGCGCAATCCAAAATATCACAGGGGGAGGACAAGGTGGAACGTGTACACCGCAAAACTCGAGCCAGACTCCAGTCACACAATCCACACTGGGGCAGATGTAGAAAAGACCGCCTGTAGTAGACGTGACCCCAATCGCTAAAATTTCATATCAGCTTTAAAGTGCAATTTGCTGTTTATTCGGCAATAACGTTATTATTTAACATAACACATACCATTATTTTTCTCTTTTGGTTATATTGTTTTGCAAAAATTATTTTATTTTTGTTTGCAGTGCATGCAGGGATGTCTCGAACCATTTGCTTTGTGGTGGTGCAGGTGGTGTGTGTGTGGGGGGGGGGGAGGTGCTGATGAAGAGTGGCTCCACTCTCTTCACCACTTTTCCATTCTCCAAGGCATGCGGGAGTGATGCTGCCGCTCTGCCCAGCACCCTTCCCAGTCCATGGCAATCAGTGACTTCACTGGTTGCCAGGAGCTGAGCAGGACGCTGGCCCGAGCATTCCAGGTTGCTAAGAGCTGTGTGGGGAGATGTCTATAGCCTAGGCCTTGTTCACACCAAATGCAGAGCAGATCTGCTCAGGTTTCTGCACAGGCAGTGCAGTGCAGTGGCGGACTGACCATTCGGTCCGTCGGGCACTGCGTAGCCACGAAGGGGCCCGTCACCGACCTGTGTTCCTTTTCGCCGTTTTCCAGCCTGCAATCAGCATATTTCCTTCCTGGGCCCACCAGACCCTGCCGCCGCCACTTTAACACAGCCTGTTAGTATGACAGTGGCGGCTGGGCAGGGCCTGTCTTTAGCTGCTCTTCGATTGGCTGCTGCTCCGTTGGTTCAGCTCCTGGATTGTCTGGCGGGCTGCATGATTAGGTACTTCGATCTGTCCTGCACACACAAGGCTGGAATGGTGTGTGGTATCAGATCGGTGCAGGGATTGAAGGTGTGTGTTCACAGGGGGGAAAGATGGAGATCACCAGCACTCATTTTTTTTACTAGGAGACAGTCGGCTCTGTGTTCCGTGTAAGGAGAAGGGGGGGGGGAGAATGTACATAAGTATCTCCAACATTGTTACAGACAAAAAAAGGGTTAAAACTGAAATGTTTCCTTCCAAACCAGCACCCCGGGTGATGCCGCCATCGGTTTTCTGCCCTAATTTATGCCGCAATTACTCTAAACTGTAAAACCTGCAATGCCATCAATAAACCAACCTTTATCTGGGGAAATTCAATACGACTCTACTGAAGGATAAACAACTCGTTTCTCCAGCCGCACACAAAAGACGGAAAAAAAAAGACAACAGCAAATATATAACATGGTGCAGCTCATAAAAAAAGAAATGAAGATTGGGGCATAAAAGAAGCTCCCTGCGGTCCCACCAGACATAGTAACAAGCAGAGACTGAAGGCAGAGACGCTTGTTTTGGAATGGCCTAAAAAAAGCTTCAACTGTACTCGAGAAACTGCACTCCATTAAAAGGAGACGATCATGTTTTTTTTTAACCTTAATTTTATTCATTGTGTCTACAAATATTCTGACCTCCATCCTTCCCTTCAGTCTTGTATCTGACCTCCGTCCTTCCCTTCAGTCTTTTATATCTGACCTCTGTCCTTCCTTTCAGTCTTATATATGACCTCCGTCCTTCCCTTCAGTCTTGTATCTGACCTCTGTCCTTCCCTTCAGTCTTCTATCTGACCTCCATCCTTCCTTTCAGTCTTATATCCGACCTCCGTCCTTCCCTTCAGTCTTCTGTGACCTCCATCCTTCCCTTCAGTCTTATATCCGACCTCCGTCCTTCCCTTTAGTCTTCTATCTGACCTCCGTCCTTCCCTTCAGTCTTCTATCTGACCTCCGTCCTTCCCTTCATTCTTCTGTCTGACCTCCGTCCTTCCCTTTAGTCTTCTATCTGACCTCCGGCCTTCCCTTCCCTGGACTGAAATGCCTACCTCTGATTTCACTGCACCCTGGGAGCTTCTCACAATGTTTATTAGAAGCTGCAGCGAGTCAGATAGATTTCTCTTTAGTTTTGTCCCGGAGGCCCAATAGAAAATGTGAGAAAATCATAAAAAACTAAAAGTTCCCCACTCAGATAGTTGTCCCCGAAACAGGTACTCCAAAGGTGTCTGTTGGGAAATTTTCCCCTCACCGCTTGTTCTGTAGAAGTTTGGATTTTTTATCAATTTTTACCATGGCCCCCAGTACCTGGAACATGTAAGGAGTTCCTCTGAACATGGAAGGAACCTGTTTCTGCTTTCCCCAATCAGCTGTGAGCAGGGGCATTTTCCACCCCGCAGCTGCGCATAAGCAAAGGGGCGGGAGGCAGTGACATCACTGACCCTATACATCCACATTGCTATATTTGGTCAACGACTTAATATAGCCCTATGGTCATATAAGATCAATGACATCAGCACAAGCATCCCTCCCCTTTGTTTATGTTCAGATGTGGGGAGGGGAATGCCCCAACCTGCAACTGATTGGCCCAAAGCACGTTCGTGTTCGGAGGAGCTCAGATTCGGACTGAGTTTGGTTATCACCAAGGGAGCTGGAAAGCAGCAGGTTTTGGGATGAGCGGAGCCGACGGTTAGGGTGATAATTTGAGACGAGGTTTGAGATATAGCCGGGGGCAGAGTTGTCATACATCTCTGTGTGTGTTCTGAATAGCAGACCAAAATATTCTGCACGTTATAATGTTCCCAGCATGATGGCAAAACAAATCAGCAAGACGCTGGAGAACTGGCTCAAACGCACCATCTGCTAGCTGTAAGTTGTAAATAAGAAATATCCATCGGCAAAATTATAGATCCCCCTCCCTGGTCAGGATTATACACTGCAAGAAATGTTATTACTAATTTTCACCTGCTTCTGTTGTGTAGATATCTAGACATGCCATATCCCGTGCCTTACTGAAAGTGAGAGCCTAGTGGGAGGATATGCCCCCTATATTCATATGGACAGCACTAGAAGGAATAATGAACTATGGAGTTAAAGAAGGAGAACTATGGAGTTAAGGCTTTTCCCCATAGTTCTCCTTAGGGTAACGGGAGGACACAAACTAACGTCCTCCCGTCACCTAGGCTCAGTATATAGAGAGCTGCTGCTCGCGGTATACTGAGACGCCGCAGCTGAAGCAGATCCCGACAATTGTGCCGGGATCCACCCAGCTGCGTGACTGACAGCTGGCTCTGCCTATCTAGAGGCAGAGCCAGCTGTACACGCCCCCTCCCCCGTCCGTTCCTCCAGTCAGCGCTGGCGGATCAGAGCGGGGAGGGGGGAATCCAGCCCCTCCCCTGTCACAGCAGAGAACCGTGACAGGATCGAGAGGTGAGCGAACGCCGGTATGTGTTCGCTCACCTCCCGATCTACTGAGCCGACCTGTGACAGTGTCATTGTCACAGGTCGGCTAGAACTATGAGGTGAGTGGAAAGCACTCACCTCATAGTTCTCCTTTAATAGTGCCTAACTTGCAAGCATCTCACCAAAGATAAATAAGACATTACTGGATATGTCTTTCATTACCGGCATAAAAAACTTTGGGGAAATGATTTGCTTGTCCATTCACACTTCATGCCTCAGTGTTCTAACATAAGGTTTATGAATGGAGTCACTGACTACAGTTATGGGTCAATATAAACCCAAAGCATTGCTGTCTGAGAGAGTCAGGCAACTATTCTTTTTGGAAGAAGCTCATCAATGGCTCTGTCATCTTTTGGAATATGAAGAATAAACTAATTTTTTTTTAGATTTTTGATGAATGTTTCAAAGGCGCTGATGTGTTCAGTGGACTTTTTTTTTTTAACTCACCTCACTATAACCAGTCTGTTTATACTTTCCCAATGGTCCCTCAAGCCCTACTTCATAAAAGCCATGGTTTCCATGCTGACCACCCCATCAGTACTTCGTTGGGCCATCTTTTGCCTTCAATACTGCGGCGATTCTTCTTGACATTGACTCCACGAGATGTTGAAAGGTGATGCGAGGAATCTGACACGGCACTGTTGCCCTTCTGTTGTCTTGTACCAGTCTTGCCACTCTCCGTTCTGGCCTAACATTGACTAGTCGCTGACGGCCACAATTCGCACGTTCAGACCCAGATTTTCGGCTGACAGTCCAGTCTTTAAACACTTTAACAGCAACTGCTCTTGAACATTTAACGAATTCTGCTGTTTTGCTGATACTCGCTCCATCGCTCCGAGCGCCAACAATCATCCCACGCTCAAAGGCTGTTAAATCGCGTTGTTTCCCCGTATCTTCAGAAACAAATCACTTCTACTGTCATGGTAAACAACTTGCTTCCCTATTTATAATGGTCTGGCCCTCTAGCAACTTCAGCGCCAAATTATAGCTAATTTGCCTACAAACGTCAGGTGGTCATAATAATCTGGCCACTCAGTGTATACTTAAGGTGCTCCTTCTGGCAAACACATGGACAGTGTTTCTTAGAAATGACACGTCTTCAGTAGTCTTGGTGTGAACCCAGTTCTCCTGGACTTGATGGACGTATGTCTTTATTCAACCCCAAATACTATGAAGCCCGCTCAGAACTAACTGCTACCACCTCCTCCTGGCCCAATCAGTTACAAAGAGGCACATTTCCCACCCCGCCACTATACATCACAAAGGGACAGAAAATGCCCCCACCACAACTGCCACTAATGATTGGGCCAGAAGACAGTTTTGAGTGTGCCTGGGTTCATATCAAGCCTAGGCTAATCTCTAGTCTTCAGTCTTCACAACAGCATGTTGATATTTTTTATGGACACAAAAAAGTTTGTGATAGAGACCTGAGTAATTGGCGCCACACCTCTGGGATAGCAAAGGAAAACAATGGAGCAAAGTGGAGTTTTTTTAGGCACCAAATGACACATCCAAACAATACCCTTAGATCAAAAAATTATTTTATTAATAAGAAATAGATATACATTTTTTTTTTTAGCAAGATACCTCCCATACCATTAGTCTACTCCAATTGACATATACGCAAGTGGTAAACAGTTGATAATTGATAATATTATTGCACATAGCCCATTAGGCCAGGAGTAGTGAACCTCTATCACAATACCGATGACCACTCCATAGAAAACATTATCATTTCAATACATATATGTACAAACATGATTAATCAATTAAATCAAAAAGGTTCTCAGGATAGAATTCAACCGGCCCTTGCTAATGAAAATGAAGGAGTAGTGTACAACCTCAACGCTTTTCACGCATTCCGCGCTTCCTCAGGAGGTGGAGGAAATCAATGATAAAAATGAAAGCATGTGCAACCAGCTGCAGCAAGTCGGATGAGACCCATGTTTCAAGAACAGAACCGGGCGGAAATCAATGCCCCCAAACGATGGAATGGAAGCAATAGGAACAGTGGGAGTCCCTACAGGGTCCCACAGAGATCTCCTAATGGAGGAAGGTATCCCACCATCTTATTACTGGTCATCCTCTTCTGTTTTTTACCTTCAACCTTCAGTTTTGCATAACTGTCTTTTTTCAGAGATGGTTCTTCTCATTACAAATCCAAAATAAGTCAACTTAAAGGAGAATTATGAGGTGAGTGATTTTCACTCAGCCTCATAATCTCAGCCGACCTGTGACAATGACACAGGTCGGCTCAGTAGATCGGGAAGTGAGCGAACACATATCGGTGCTCGCTCACTTCTCGATCCTGTCCCTGCAGAGAGCCGTGACAGGGGAGGGACTGGATTCCCCCCTCCCCTCTCCGATCCTCCAGCGCTGACTAGATAGGCAGAGCCAGCTGTCACTCACGCAGTTGGGTGGATCCAGACATAATTGTTGGGATCCGTTCCGGCTGCGGGGGTCTCAGTATACCGCGAGCTGTAGCTCGCGGTATACTGAGCTTTGGGTGACGGGAGGACGCTAGTTGTTGTCCTTCTGTTACCCTTAGGAGAACTATGGGGAAAAGCCCTAGCCCCATAGTTCTCCTTTAAGTTCAGTTATCTGGATTTCTAGTAAAAAGGTTGGGCTTGATTTGTTGAAGGAACTATGAGTTTGTCTACTTTGCTGTCCACCATATTCTAAGAAATCTTTGACAACACAAGTTCAAAGGCAGCAATATTTTTCCTACCTTTCATCTTCATTGTCGAGTTCTCACATCCATAGAAAATGTCATAAAACCCCAAAGCCTGGACGGTTCTGATCTTTGCTTGGTTATACTGTTTCTTATATTGAAAGGCTCCACTATTTTGCTGTTCTGATGTTACTATTTTAAACACAAATATTGCTAAGTAGAATTCTTTAATTTCTTACAAGTCCCTTGTGCCTGAAAACCTTGTAAGTAAAAGCAAACAGGTTCTAGAGGTTCGCTCAGCTATTGTATTTGGAAAGCCAATTAGTGGTGTTCGAAGAACACTAATCAGCAGCTTCAAGTACACAGTAAATTATGAACAGGCTGGAAGGATCCCCGTGCTGGAGGGATCGCTTCTTTCTTTCGAAATGTATTCAGAGCAGGTGCCTTTATGTAAAAATGCAGACTGGCATGTTTTTCCATCATCTCTTATATGCTTTTTATTCTTTTAATTGTTGTTTCATTGTTGTTTTAGACAATAAAGAAAAATAAAAGAAGATGCACTGCATAACAAGGGTCCCGACGGCAACAAAGCGTTATTCTGCTTGCCCCTGCAAAAGTAAAAAAAAATCGACACCCCCTATTTTTGTATCACTCAATCAACACCGGCAAATGCGCATATATTTCTGCAGCTATGACACTACAAACAAGTCACTCGTACCCGGCTCACAGGAGGAGAGAGACAATTAGACACCTCAAAAGAAATCATTACATGTAGCTTTTTTTCAAAGGTTAATAGATAGATAGATAGATAGATAGATAGATAGATAGATAGATAGATAGATAGATAGATAGATAGATAGATGGAAGCTATCAGCTCCACAAAAAGATGAAAGGAATGAAAAAAAGAAGTAAAGGAAAGGAAGGAAGCAAAGTAGGAAGCAAAGAGAAGAAGGGGTGAAAGCAAGGAAAAAATATATATGGATAGATGAATGGAAAGAAGGAAGGAACAAATGAAGCAAGGTAGGAAGGAAGGAAATAGGGTAAGGGAGGACGCAAGTAGGGAAAGAAGGCAGGAAGGAAGGCAAGAAGGAAGGAAGGAAGGAGGGGAAAGAATGTAGAGAAGGAGAGAATAGGAGAAAGCAAGGAAGGAATATATCAGGGATGGAAGAAAGGAAGCAAAGAAAGAAGAAAAAAAAAAGATAGATGAACGGAAAGAAGGAATTAGGAGGGGAGAAAGTTAAGAAAGAGAGGAAGGAAATTGGGGAATGAAGGAAGGCAGAATGGAAAGAAGGAAAAAGGAGAAAAAGATGAAAGGAAAGAAGGAAGGAATTAGGAGGGTAGAAAGCAAAGAAAGAGTGGAAGGAAATAGGGGAAGAAAAGAAACAAGTAAGAAAGGAAAGTATAATGGAAGGAAGGAAAAAAGAAAGAAAGAGGAAAAAAATGAAAGGAAAGAAGGAAGGAATTAGGAGGGGAGAAAGCAAAGAAAGAGAGGAAGGAAATAGGGAAAGAAAGAAAGAAATAATTAGGAGTGGAAAAAGCAAATAAAGAGAGGAAGGAAATAGCATAAGGAATACAGAATGAAAGGAAAGGAAGGAAGAAGAGTAGGAAGGAATAAGGAGGGGAGAAAGCAAAGAAAGAGAGGAAGGAAATAGGGGAAGAAAAAAAGAAAGAAAGAAAGAAAGAAAGAAAGAAAGAAAGAAAGAAAGAAAGAAAGAAAGAAAGAAAGAAAGGGGAAAAAATAGGAAGGCCTTGTTCTAACAGTGCTCCTCAGCACTGTACAATGTATACATGTGTGACTTATATTCAGTGTATATTTCCTATAAGCAATCACAGTTCCTTCACCTAATCTTGGTGTCTCTAGAATCTGAGCTCTGCTGGGAAATATTTTTTTTGCGCACACATCCATAAAAGTAGAAAATATCAGAAAATGGCTATTTTCAGCCTCAGTTTATCTTCCACGCTTGCTGTTTTTCCACCTTCCTCTGATTATATTTTTATATTTATGAAACTGGGCAATTTTTTGATCGGGCAGAAACAACCCACGCCTTACCGAGAGAACATAAAGCAACAAGAGGCGCTCTGCGAAGGTACCTTTTCCTCGAACAAAAGCCGGGAGCAGAGTGTTCTCCATAATGGAAGCTGCTTCCCGGCAATCATTTGGCAGTTCAATTTTCTTCCCTGGATAGGTTCATTGTGACTCAGGCTTTATAAAAGCACTTGCTTTGTTGCATTATTCCATCATGCAGCACTTTATGGAAAAGCCCACCAAATATCGAGTGGACGCACTTGAGAAGCATTTTTTTTTTCCCTTTTCATTTAAATCAAGCAACGTACAAAGCGCCGGTTAATTGCACTGAGGCCATCATACGCTGCTAATAGTTTAGCCATATGAAGCCACATTTTGTGATCCAAAGAAAACAATAACTTGCAGGGACCTAAAATATCATTTTAAAAGTACATTTAGAACAAGCAAAAATTGGTGGCTTGTATTTCTATAGCATTGAAAACGCAGACAAGTATTACACCCCCCACTGAGAATGTATCCATTCGCTAGAGACCGGTGACATCACTGAGAGTGCAGTCTATCCATTCACTAGAGACCGATGACATAACTGAGGATGCAGCCTATCCATTCACTAGAGACCGGTGACATCACTGAGAGTGCAGTCTATCCATTCACTAGAGACCGATGACATAACTGAGGATGCAGCCTATCCATTCACTAGAGACCGGTGACATCACTGAGAGTGCAGTCTATCCATTCACTAGAGACCGATGACATAACTGAGGATGCAGCCTATCCATTCACTAGAGACCGGTGACATCACTGAGAGTGCAGTCTATCCATTCACTAGAGACCGATGACATAACTGAGGATGCAGCCTATCCATTCACTAGAGACCGGTGACATCACTGAGAGTGCAGTCTATCCATTCACTAGAGACCGATGACATAACTGAGGATGCAGCCTATCCATTCACTAGAGACCGGTGACATCACTGAGAGTGCAGTCTATCCATTCACTAGAGACCGATGACATAACTGAGGATGCAGCCTATCCATTCACTAGAGACCGATGACATCACTGAGAAGTGCAGCCTATCAATTCACTAGAGACCGGTGACATCACTGAGAGTGCAGTCTATCCATTCACTAGAGACCGATGACATAACTGAGGATGCAGCCTATCCATTCACTAGAGACCGATGACATCACTGAGAGTGCAGCCTATCCATTCACTAAAGACCGGTGACATCACTGAGAAGGCAGCCTATCCATTCACTAGAGACCAGTGACATCCCTGAGAGTGCAGCCTATCCATTCGCTAGAGACCGGTGAAATCACTGAGAATGCAGCCTATCCATTCACTAGAGACCGGTGACATCACTGAGAATGCAGCCTATCCATTCACTAGAGACCGGTGACATCGCTGAGGATGCAGCCTATCCATTCGCTAGAGACCGGTGACATCACTGAGAATGCAGCCTATCCATTCACTAGAGACCGGTGACATCACAGAGAATGCAGCCTATCCATTCGCTAGAGGCCGGTGACATCACTGACAATGCAGCCTATGCATTCGCTAGAGACCAGTGACATCACTGAGAGTGCAGCCTATCCATTCGCTAGAGACCGGTGACATCACTGAGAGTGCCGCCTATCCATTCGCTAGAGACCGGTGACATCACTGAGAGTGCCGCCTATCCATTCGCTAGAGACCGGTGACATCACTGAGAGTGCCGCCTATCCATTCGCTAGAGACCGGTGACATCACTGAGAGTGCCGCCTATCCATTCGCTAGAGACCGGTGACATCACTGAGAGTGCCGCCTATCCATTCGCTAGAGACCGGTGACATCACTGAGAGTGCCGCCTATCCATTCGCTAGAGACCGGTGACATCACTGAGAGTGCCGCCTATCCATTCGCTAGAGACCGGTGACATCACTGAGAGTGCCGCCTATCCATTCGCTAGAGACCGGTGACATCACTGAGAGTGCCGCCTATCCATTCGCTAGAGACCGGTGACATCACTGAGAGTGCCGCCTATCCATTCGCTAGAGACCGGTGACATCACTGAGAGTGCCGCCTATCCATTCGCTAGAGACCGGTGACATCACTGAGAGTGCCGCCTATCCATTCGCTAGAGACCGGTGACATCACTGAGAGTGCCGCCTATCCATTCGCTAGAGACCGGTGACATCACTGAGAGTGCCGCCTATCCATTCGCTAGAGACCGGTGACATCACTGAGAGTGCCGCCTATCCATTCGCTAGAGACCGGTGACATCACTGAGAGTGCCGCCTATCCATTCGCTAGAGACCGGTGACATCACTGAGAATGCAGCCTATCCATTCCCTAGAGAACGGTGACATCACTGAGAGTGCCGCCTATCCATTCGCTAGAGACCGGTGACATCACTGAGGATGCAGCCTATCCATTCACTAGAGACCAATAACATCACTGAGACTGCAGCCTAACCATTCACTAGGGATCAACTCCAGTTTGGACCGAACCTGATCTCTAAGAACACTGAAGTGCCATGGGCCACCAACGCAATCACCTGCGGCCAGGGCATTGCCCGCCCCACAACTGCACATAAACAAAGGGGCGGGATGCTTGTGCTGATGTCATTTACCAAATATAGCCATGTGGCAATATAATGTCAATGACGGCAATGCACCCCACCCCATTGCGAATTTGGCATCCCCTGGCCGCAGCTGATAGGGAGGCAGCAGAAGAAGTTTCTTTGTGGGTTTGGAGGACCGTCTTCTGGGTTCAGCCCGAACCTGAGCTCAACCCTAACAAAGACCAACAACAATACAGAGAATGTGATCTATCCATATTATTCATGTTATTATCAGTTTAGAAGTGTGACAATTATTTTTAAATGTTATAAAAGTGTAAACTATGTTTTACAAAGTAAATCCTCTTGAACATTTTTTTTTTAATTGGTATTATTCGCTCTTTACCTTGCGAACTCCTTGACATTTCGTGTAGAAGACGTTTACAAAGTTTATATTATGACCCTTGTCCTCTGTAACGACTCTTCATTAATTGTAATGCAATTTTCCGGCTTACTATAAAGAAAAATTATACGGCCTTATTTCCTATTTGGGAAGAAACAGCATTTAGCTGCCTAGGGAAACACTCAAGGGAAAATTACTTATTTTTCCATTAAAATTGCAGTTCATTTCCCCTGCAAACATCAAATTGATAATTTCATGATCTCCTGCATTATATTCACATTTTAATGTTGTTTTTCTAAGAGATTATTACTTGTGTACTAGAGACACCGTATAATCTCACTTCAGCAATCCGGAGGATTAAAGGAGAACTATGGGGTTAAGGCTTTTCCCCATAGTTCTCCTTAGGGTAACGGGAGGACACAAACTAGCGTCCTCCCATCACCCTAGGCTCAGTATACCGCGAGCTGTAGCTCGCGGGTATACTGAGACGCCGCAGCTGAAGCGGATCCCGACAATTATGCCGGGATCTGCCAAGCTGCGTGACTGACAGCTGGCTCTACCTATTTATAGGCAGAGCCAGCTGTACCCGACCCCTCCCCCGTCCGTTCCGCCAGTCAGCGCTGGCGGATCGGAGCGGGGAATCCAGCCCCTCCCCTGTCACGGCAGAGAGCCGTGACAGGATCGAGAGGTGAGCGAACGCCGGTATGTGTTCGCTCACCTCCCGATCTACTGAGCCGACCTGTGACAGTCTCATTGTCACAGGTCGGCTAGAACTATGAGGTGAGTGAAAAGCACTCCCCCCCCCCTCCCCCCTCATAGTTCTCCTTTAAAGAAATAAAAAAGTTTAATAGTTTGTCACACGGAGAGAATCAGGGACCCGTTCCTCTCCATTACCATGGCAATTTATTATTTTATTGACCACTGACAGCGCAAATAAAAATTGCCGACTTCAGCAGGATAATGGTCCCTGCCACACTGCAAAAATGGTTCAAGAATGTCCGATCCATGGAAGCCGATCACCTCACAACTTACAGGACTTAAAGGATCTGCTACTGACGGCTCGGTGCCAGATACCACAGCACACCTTCAGAGGTCTAGTGGGGTCCATGCCTGGATGTGTCAGGAAAAGGGGGACCTACTCAATATTAGGCAGATGGTAATAATGTTATGGCTGATTGGTTTGTGTATGTGTATATATATACTGTATATACTCGAGTATAAGCCAAGATTTTCAGCCCATTTTTTAAAGAAAATGTTCACTATCTCTGTTTCTTCATTTGATTTCATAGTTACTGAAAACAATCTTGAATTATAGTTGATTGTTAAAAAAATAATCCACTCCCAGGATTCCAATATGCCGGGTACACCATTGCTTTATTGCAAGTCCCATCTTCTCAGATGCATCTGAAACAAACAGTTTAAACTGTTACATCGGATATGGTTTGGTTCACCGCTAACGATGTGTGTACAGACGCTGTAAGGTAGCTTGTCTTTACTGCCGTGCTCTGAAAGAAAAAAACAGCCAACACTTGTCCTTCCCAGGGGGACTGTAGAGCACAGCTCCGAAATGCGTCTGACTAGCGAACGAGCCACAGAATAAAACTTCTTCTTGCTGCTTAATGCGATTGTAAAGAACCCAGGAGATCTATAATCAGATAAAGTCCTATCATTTTCTGGGGCTCCGGGAATAATAAATCACTAAAATTATTAAAAGGCTGCAGGGGATATGCATCCAAATATTTGCTGTTGTAAGAGAATAATTCGGGTGCAGTGAAATTTGAATATCTGAATATGGGGATACGGTCTGCATATCCTGGGAAAGATCTGCCTTCCATTTTTGCTTTATTATAGGCACACTCGCAATGAATTAATCAATTCTCATATGAGGAAGATTGCAAACACAGATTGATCCATTTTGCGGAGGGTGACACCATTTGGCATCACCATTATCTCCCTGATTCCTCTGTCTTGATTGTCGCTACAGGCCATGATTTGTCATCAAAATCTAAAGACCACACAGGGATTCATATACACACATGCACGCAGGGCCGGATTTACTCTCTCTGCTGCCCCAAGGCCAGGTTCCTCAATGCGTCTCCTACCCGCCAACCCTCCCCATGGAGAATGGCAGACCTGCAGGCTGCATACAAGTGTTCTCGGCGACATCGCTAGGAACGCTTGTACAAAACAAGTGGCGGCTTCCCCGCTGTACATTTAGCTTTGCTGGGCTACATGTAGTAAACAACTACCCGTTCAGGCGCCCGAAACTGCATGTCCCGGGCATCGGGAGATAGGAATTCCACACCCCCGCTGCCCCTCAACTCCCTGCTGCCCCAAGGCTGGGCTTTGGTTGGCCTTGTGGGAAATCCGACCCTGCATGCACGCACTACACACACTCACAGACACACAAATGTTGAACTTGATGGACCTGTGTCTCTTTATTCAGCCTTTTGCAGGCTAGGAATTTACGGCTGCCCACAGCAGTAGAACAGCATTTTTGTTATTTCCGAGTCCCAACATACAGTAGTTTTATTATCTGTTGATCCTGCCACTGGACACGTTCTTTTTTTTTTAAGTTCCTTGGGCAGACCAAGCTGTCCACAAAAAGTGTTGGTTGCAGGGTTGGAGCAAACCATGCAACACTGCCGGACATGTTGACAATGATCAGCTTTTATTCTTATGCTTCAAACCTTTTTCTTCCTCCAAAAAACTGCCTATAAAGTGTTAGCCGAAGTTGTGCTTCAGTTTGTTTTTTGTTGTTGGTTACTTAAAGTGCATTTGAAATGACATAAAAGGAATAATGTATCATATTAAATAAATAAATAAATAGTTACATTTTTGTCTCTTATTTGAATTAAAGGAGAACTATGAGGCGAGTGCTTTTCACTCACCTCATAGTTCTAGCCGACCATACAATGAGACTGTCACAGGTCGGCTCAGTAGATCGGGAGGTGAGCGAACACATACCGGCGCTCGCTCACCTCTCGATCCTGTCACAGCTCTCTGCCGCGACAGTGGAGGGGCTGGATTCCCCCCTCCTCGCTTCGATCCGCCAGCGCTGACTGGCGGAACGGACGGGGGAGTGGGCGGGTACAGCTGGCTCTGCCTCTAGATAGGCAGAGCCAGCTGTCAGTCACGCAGCTGGGCGGATCCCGGCACAATTGTCGGGATCCGCTTCAGCTGTGGCTTCTCAGTATATAGTGAGCTGTAGCTCGCAGTATACTGAGCCTAGGGTGATGGGAGGACGCTAGTTTGTGTCCTCCCGTTACCCTAAGGAGAACTATGGGGAAAAGACTTAACCCCATAGTTCTCCTTTAAATTTAAAATTAAATTTCCATCTAAAACTTCCACATTTACATTGTAACAATGTTGCTAAGCAGTGTCAGTGCAGAATTAACAGCGTTGTCGCACTCTTACTGGAAATGGAACATAAACAGTATACTATAAAAAGCATAAAATATACTAGCTGCATTACCAAGTAATCAAACTGTTATGGGGAGGGGGAGATTTGCCTACATACTTTGAAGTAAAAGTTGGGAAAATCGGGAGGTATGCATTTGCCTGGCTGTCGAAGAGGCTTGCTTCATGGTGGTTTGCTTCATGGTGGTTTAGCCTTATGGTGGCTTACTTCATGTCGGCTTTGCTTCATGGTGGCATGGAGAGACACAGGTCCATTTAGTCTAATGTATGTGTGCCTATGTGTTGGTCTGGGACTGTGACATATTTTTTAAAAGTGTACATATCCTTGTATATCATGCTCAGTGAGAAAGACATCAAGGAGTTGTTTTGAATTTGTCAACACTCCCGGCTGATACCACTACTTGAAGGAGGGGCTTCCAAATTTTTTCTGCTCTAACTATAAAGAACCCTCTCTGCAACTCCAGGTTAAACCTTCAATCCACCAACCTTAAATTGCGGCCATTTGTCTTCTTCATGGACCTGAGTTTCAACAACTGGTTTCAGCCTTTCAAGTCATCAATGGATTTCTCAGCTTCCACCTCGTGTTGCTCTGAACTCATTCGAGCACAGTTGGTTGAAGCAACTTGGAGTGCATTTGAGCCACGTAGTGAAGGAACCATGCAGGGTCTAACAATATTTTAAGACTGAGACTGATTGCCCAACCTTTACAAGCTGTTTCTGGTTTTACAGTCACCATTCCACCATGTGAGGCTCTGCACTCAGTAGAGCACAGTTGTTTGAAATAACTTGGAGTGCATTGGAGCCACATAGTGAAGGAACCATGTATGGTCTAAGGATCTTGAAAGACTGAGATTGATTGTCCAACCTTAAATTGTGACCATGTGGCCTCTTTAGGAGCTGAGGTTAAACAAGCTGTTTGCAGCTTTACAGCCACCATAGATTGCTCAGCTTTCACCATGTGTTGGTTCAGTTGGGAAAAGTAGGTTGTATTAACTTAGAGTGCATTAGAACCACATAGTGAAGGAACCATGGATGGTCTAAGGATCTTGAAAGACTGAGACTGATTGTTCAACCTTAAATTGCGACCATGTGGCCTCTTCCTGGAGCGGAGATTAAACAAGTTATTTCCAGCTTTACAGGCTCCGTTGATTGCTCAGCTTTCACCATCAGTTGCTCTGCACTTAGTAGAGCACAGTTGGTTTAAATAACATGGAGTGCATTGGAGCCACATAGCGAAGGAACCATGCAGGGTCTAAGGATCTTGAAACACTGATTGTCCAACCTTAAATTGTGACCATGTGGCCTCTTCCTGGAGCTGAGGTTAAACAAGTTGTTTCCGCCTTTACAGTCACCATGGATTGCTCAGCTTCCGCCATGTGTTGGTCTGCACTCAGTAGAGCACAGTTGGTTGTACTAACTTGGAGTGCATTGGAGCCACATAGTGAAGGAACAATGCAGGGTCTAAAGATCTTGTAAGACTGCGACTGATTGTCCAACCTTAAAGTGTGACCATGTGGCCTCTTCCCGGAGCTGAGGTTAAACAGGTTGTTTCCAGCTTTACAGTCACCATGGATTGCTCAGCTTTCACCATGTGTTGGTCTGCACTCAGTAGAGCACAGTTGTTTGTACTAACTTGGAGTGCATTGGAGCCACATAGCGAAGGAACCATGCAGGGTCTAAGGATCTTGTATAACTGAGACTGATTGCTCCACCTTTACAAGTTATTTCCGGCTTTACAGTCACTGTTGATTGCTCAGCTTTCACCATGTGTTGGTCTGCACTCAGTAGAGCACAGTTGTTTGTACTAACTTGGAGTGCATTGGAGCCACATAGTGAAGGAACCATGCAGGGTCTAAGGATCTTGTAAGGCTGAGACTGATTGCCCGATTGTGTATGGTTTGCCTTCTCCTGTGAAGGACTCTTTTTGGCCTTTTGGGATTTCTCTTGACATGTTGTTCCCTCTACAAGTAAATCTGTCAAGGTCTTCAGCCTGTGTCCGTGTTAGTGTCATCTCCCTCGTAGACGGCTGTTACAAGAGCTGACCAGGTTCTCTAAGTTCATCAGCGTCAAACGAAGGGGGGCGAAGCCTGTACACAAAGCGCCATGGCGGAGTGGCGAGAAGAAACGTAATGAGCTTACACTGTATTCTGGACCTGTGCCAGCAATATATACATTTATTTTAGCGTGTATATACAATGGGGCGCCGAGCTCTGTAAAGAAATGACAGCTAATATATGAATGCTTATTATAAAACGGTTAAGGCATAGCGTCGCCCGGCAAAGCCGCAGTGCTTGGGCGGTGAAGAATAAAAGATTATCGGCAAGTTTCAGTGTTGTTTAGATACAAAACATTTCGAGGATAACGATCTCGGTGCAGCAGCCAGGTTGATGGAGACGGCGCACTTCTAATAATTTCAGCTCGCAATGTCTCAATGTAACGTATCCCCCATACCGCCATACAAGAGGAGATGGTTACCTTAAAGGGGAACACCATTCAAAAGTGAAAAGCTCTTCTCAGGCTTATATGGAACAGGGAACTGTTTTATGTTTCTTTAAAAACAGTCATTGGTTCTGTCACCAGAAGGAAGGAAAGAAGAACGTAAAGAAAGAAGGACGAATGAAAGGGAGAAGAGGAGGAAGAGAAGGAAGGAAGGAAGGATGGGAGAATAAGAGGAAGAAATGGGGGAAGAAAGGGAAGAATAAAGAAAGAAAGAATGAATAAGAGGAAGAAAAGAAAGGAAGAAATAAAGAAGGAAGCAAGACAGAAAGGAAGAATAATAGGAAGAAAAAAAAGGAAGAAAGAAAGAGACAATAAGAGGAAGAAAAGGAAGAAAGAGAGAATAAGAGGAAGAAAAGAAAGGAAGAAAAGAAAGGAAGGAAGAAAGAAAGAAAGAATGAACCAAGAAAGAAAGGGAGAATAAGAGGAAGAAATGGAGGAAGAAATGGGGGAAGAAAGAAAGAAAGAAAGAAAGAAAGAAAGAAAGAAAGAAAGAAAGAAAGAAAGAAAGAAAGAAAGAAAGAAAGAGAGAGAGAATATGAGGAAGAAAAGAAAGAAAGAGAGAATAAGAGGAAGAAAAGAAAGGAAGAAAGAAAGAAAGAAAGAAAGAAAGAAAGAAAGAAAGAAGGAAGAAAGAAAGGGAAAATAAGAGGAAGAAAGAAAGAATGAACCAAGAAAGAAAGAAAGAATAAGAGGAAGAAATGGAGGAAGAAATGGGGGAAGAAAGAAAGAATAAGAGGAAGAAAAGAAAGGAAGAAAGAAAGAAAGAAAGAAAGAAAGAAAGAAAGAAAGAAAGAAAGAAAGAAAGAAAGAAAGAAAGAGAGAGAGAATATGAGGAAGAAAAGAAAGAAAGAGAGAATAAGAGGAAGAAAAGAAAGGAAGAAAGAAAGAAAGAAAGAAAGAAAGAAAGAAAGAAAGAAGGAAGAAAGAAAGGGAAAATAAGAGGAAGAAAGAAAGAATGAACCAAGAAAGAAAGAAAGAATAAGAGGAAGAAATGGAGGAAGAAATGGGGGAAGAAAGAAAGAATAAGAGGAAGAAAAGAAAGGAAGAAAGAAAGAAAGAAAGAAAGAAAGAAAGAAAGAAAGAAAGAAGCAAGAAAGAAAGAAAGAAAGAAAGAAAGAAAGAAAGAAAGAAAGAAAGAAAGAAAGAAAGAGAGAATAAGAGGATGAAAGGGAGGAAGAATGAAGGAAGGAAAAAAAGAAAGAAAGAAAGAGTAAAGAAAAGATAAAGTTGAAGAATGCAAGGAAATGAGGAAGGAGGGAAACAAGGAAGTGGGGTAGGTGGTAAGGTAGGAAAGGAATGTAGGAAGGAAGATTGAATGAAGGGGAAGGGAGGAAGGGAGGGAAAGGAACAAGGGGAGGAAGGAGATTTGGGAGGACGATAGGAGAATGAAGGAAGGAAGGAAGCCGAATGTGTGTGTGCTAACACTGGTCATTAGCACAGACAACTACAAACATTTGCATTTACAATGGGCCGGTCAATATAGTTTATTGCAGCTTACAAGTCCTTAGATGCGGCGATTGCATACATACCCCCCCCCCTCCCCCCAGTGATAGCTGCATAGCGTTTCCCAGGGCGGGTTTCCTGATCATGACAACAGTGCACCATCCCTGTGTAATGTGTTTTGAAAGTACAGCTTGTAGTCTCCATCAGAAGCCCGTATGACAAAGACGCAGGAACGCAATTGTGAAACAGGAAGAGAGCGTTGTCACCCTATAACAGGAAGCAGACTTTCGTGGCAGGATCACCTGGGATTATTTTAATGAAAGCTGCAGATTTCAGAACTCTGAAATGACATTTTCATGTTAACGGTTCTGTGAGATTTTAGAGACAGGCTGCACAGGGACTTTAACACTGACTGGTAACATTGTGTAGTCCAGTCACATCCACACTGGCAGCGATGGAATGGATTACCTATAAAGCAAGGTCAAGGAGGAAAGGACTAGGGGACAAGGTCATCGCTCGGCAGAGGGGGAGGAGGGGCCGGCGAACATGACGAGATGCCAGACCTTTCCATCACGTCGGCGGAATCGGTCCACATCTCTTCCCGCTGTAGCGCGGTGACAGCGAGATGCTGGTGATGCAGCAAGAGATACATCTGCGACGTCTGCTGTTATCCTCTCTGACATTGCAGTGCTGACTGATTCCTATGCAGTTCGGGCTTCTGCAGCCAAGCGCCCTTTCCTCATCAGGCTGCTTAGAAGATTCCAATGTACTAAATACATTCACATAATACCATTGTCATATAGTAACATTCCTATTATTTATGGGAAAAAAACAAAAAACATACAACTTGGAGGATTTATTAGATAAAACCCCAATTCCTAAAATCATAGGAGGTTATTCTCATAGGGGGCCGAACGACAGTGAGTGAATATCCGAATACCTCCCTGGACTCCCTGGTACCGAGCAGAATAGAAAAGAAGTTAAAAGAAGGAGAAAAAAATAAAACAGTTGCCAAATTATTTTAAAAATGAAAACAAAAAGAAAATTAACAACAACAAAAAAATATTAAAAAAAGAAAAATAATAACAAAAACAATTGGGTGGAGCTAGCAGTGACAAATAGCTCCGCCCAACTGTTTCCTATTGGCCGTCAACTGCTAGAGCCTTCTAGCAGGTCCCAGATCAGCGGGTTACTCGCACCTGTCGGCACACAATGGTCTGTTCAGTGTAGCACGTGTGTAGCCCCGAGCATGTAAGGGCATCACAGACCTGTTATTGCTCCATCTCGTGTGCCTGAATGCCATTGGTCCCTCTAAGAAGTTGGACGCGGACCGCCGGGGATCGCGTAACTAGTTATCATGGACGAGTCGCTCCACCAACTAAGAACGGCCATGCACCACCACCCACAGAATCGAGAACGATCTATCGATCTGTCAATCCTTTCCGTGTCCGGCCCGGGTGAGTTTTCCCGAGTCAAATTCAGCCGCAGGCTCCACTCCTGGTGGTGCCCTTCCGCCAATTCCTTTAAAGGAGAACTATGAGGGGGGGTGATTTTCACTCACCTCAAAGTTCTAGCCGACCTGTGACAATGAGACTGTCACAGGTCGGCTCAGTAGATCGGGAGGTGAGCGAACACATACCGGCGTTCGCTCACCTCTCGATCCTGTCATGGCTCTCTGCCGTGACAAGGGAGGGGCTGGATTCCCCTCTCCCCACTCCGATCTGCCAGCGCTGACTGGCAGAACGGACGGGGGAGGGGGCGGGTACAGCAGGCTCTGCCTCTAGATAGGCAGAGCCAGCTGTCACTCACGCAGCTGGGCGGATCCCGGCATAAACCGCTTCAGCTGCGGCGTCTCAGTATACCGCGAGCAGCAGCTCGCGGTATACTGAGCCTGTGACACTAGTTTGTGTCCTCCCGTTACCCTATGGAGAACTATGAGGAAAAGCCCTAACCCCATAGTTCTCCTTTAAGTTTCAGCTTTGCAATCATAGACTCCCCCCGGAACCCAAAGACTTTGGTTTCCCAGAAGCCGCTCAGCAGGTCATGGGAGTAACGCCGCCGGAAATAAAGCGGCCTTAATACCCCACAGTTGCGTTGAGGTTAACTATGGTGAGTTCCGGTGCATAGCGGAAAAATGCAACACGTCTCCAAGGCGCTGCAACCCACCTCAGGTCAGCATTGCAGTGTGGACAAGGTACATGGAATTTTTGTTATCCGTTTGCCCCGGGCTGTGCAGAAAGACGCACGTCAGCACGAATGAGCCCTAAAAGGCACGTGATACAGCATGGCGGCACACCTGCTCTGTGTGCGGTGTGTTGCGGTGCCATTGACTGTGAATGGCATCCCAACGCATTGTACAGTAGAGACCAATGAACCACAGCACATGGCTGCATTTTGAAAAAAGTTTTTTAATCCATTGTCGTGCATTGGCAGCCCATTCTTAATAAACAAGCTGCATTGACGCACCACCAACGAATCACTCGACTGGGAATGGGCCCTCAATCTTTTTAAAACCGGAGCGGCCATATAAATTCCCAGTGATCCTGCCATCCTATTATAGTGTGACAACATCTCCCAATTGTTCTTCCGCGTTGTCACCCTGCCAGATGCTGATTAAGAATAAAAGTGGAAGGGGCGGCGCTTGTTCCCAGACGTGGTCCCTAGATATCAGGTAGTCAGTCCAGAGCGATGATGTGCAGCCGTGGCTGGAGCGAGTGCATGTAGTCAGGTGAAAACGACAGATGTTTACAATGAGCTTCAGTAAACTAAATGCCATCTGGTTAGGGTTTACATCAAGTTACTGGATGACATGTAGTCTGCTATAGTGCCGCGCATCATAAACGATTGGCGGTTTTTTTTTATATACTGTTCTTTTCCTCCTTATTTCCATCTCAGTGCTGCTGATCTCCTGAATCCTTGTTCAGCAACTTCTGGTCTTACATGCACTCGCCTCAGCATTGGCTGAACATCATTGCTTTGGACCGGCTTCTTGATAGTGACAACGATGGACCATGACCGCCCAATAACCGTTGTATTTATAAAAAGTTTTCACCTCGAACAGCTCTGCGAATGAGAGTCACAGCGTATTATGGCCACTAGATGGAGCAGAGGAGCACAGAAATTTCCTATGCCCTTTGGCTCCATCTAGTGGCCATAAAGCGTTGTGCATCTCATTTTCAGCGCTGCTCACCGTGTGAATGGTTTATACCAGGGTGATCAAACTCTGGCCCTCCAGCTGTTGTGGAATTACAATTCCCATGAGGTATTGCAAGATTCTCACAGGCATGACTCCCAGAGACAGATGCATGATGGGATTCATGGTTTCACCACAGCTAGAGGGCCTGAGTTTGCCCTACCCTGGTTTATACATGAACCACTCTGTGTTGGCACCTTGTAGTTTCCACTGGAAACCCATTTTCCAAGGTGACATCGCAAAAGAAAAATTGGGAGACAAGACAGAGTGTTGTCACCCCGTAACGGGAAGTGCCTGAACGTGGACTTTTATGATTACCAGCTATTCTTTTAATGAAAGCTGCAGATTCAGCATTTGGGTTTAGATCTTCTTTAAATCTCCTCGATCCTTTGGGTGGTCATAGATGCATTGATCTTTCAAGGTTAGAGAGACGCAAACTCGTTGCAATTCATTGGCCTGATTTGAGATTGTGTGATTGGCCAGTCCTTTAGTCTGTGGTCTGTGGCTGCCTCCATGGTGCCTGGTCCCACACGAAGGCTGATGTGAGCTGCAACCAGAGACCTCCATCAACAACCTCAGGTTGCATCATTGCCATGGCTGTCCACAGTACTCAGCTGGAGGAGGCAGCTGTAAAAATGGGCCGAGTCCCTCAACACCAATAGTTGCACTGTGGGTTGGACGCAGTGACGTGCAGTGGAGTCAATGCTACGTGAGGCATTTACAGCTGCATGCCCCGCCCCCTGCCTGCCTCCGCCAGTCACCGAGTTGTGTGGAGGAGGGAGGAGCCTCCCTGTCCCTCACTTGTTCCTCACTGGTGAGGCATTGAGATCAATGTCCTCAGTGTTTTTTTTTCCGTTTTTTCTATTGGACAGCTTGGACCAATAGCGCTTTGCCATTGGTCCAAACCATCCACAGAACTCACGCCCCTAACACAGAGTAGAGGCTGGTGCAGCTCTTGCCTCACTATGTTAGGTTACACAAGCAGTGGGGAAGCTCGCTGCTGTGTAACCTAACTTAGCTGTCAAAAGCTGGATGCAGTGCTGCCTGTACTTAACATCCTGCGTTCCGTCCATGACAGGTTACACGGCGGGGAGGATTTCCATGCTCTGTAACCTGTTAGAAGCCGATCTGAATGGAGAAAAAGCTGTCAGCTTCAGACTTTGGCGCCCTTTCAGACTGGGCTAGTGTTATTAGCGATGTGCCTCAGGGTTCTGTGCTGGGACCCATGCTTTTCAACCGGTTTCATCCTCCCCTGACCGAACGTCCCAGGTTGGATGCTTGGTATTAAAGGAGAACTAAGGGGTCAGGGCTTTTCCCCATAGTTCTCCTTAGGGTAACGGGAGGACACAAACTAGCGTCCTCCCGTTATCCTAAGCTCAGTATACTGCGAGCTACAGCATTGTCACAGGTCGGCTAGAGCTATGAGGTGAGTGAAAAGCATTCACCTCATAGTTCTCCTTTAAGTTTAAGGGGGGGAAGCGGTGGACGGGCTAAAGTAGCCTCCATCCTTGGCCTATCATGGGGGATACAAACAAGATCGGAATACTTTTCAAAATGTGCTTCTCTGCCTAACAAGCCTTTTCCGGTGCTGCTGCTGGTCACCCACATGCATTAGACCTTCTCTGGTTGGTTCAGAAGACCGTTATCTAATGTTTTTGGACACTACATTTTGCTGGGATTGCTGAATGCAAGATAATGAAGATTCGTTTCAGCGGCCTCCACTAAGAATTGCTGAATGCGGTTGATTTGCTATGAGAGTAGAGGCAAAGTGAAATATCCAATTGTGCAAGAAATAAGGCAATCCATTCTTTTATAAATTTCCCTTACGCCAGATTAGGTGTTCAAAGTGATCCTAGCTTCACCCTAAAGCTGAAATATTGTCCTCATACAAGTCATGTGTGTTCTTCCTTAAATCTTGGTGAGCTTTGTGTATTTCTTCCAGATCTGTGCAGTAATCCAGTGTGACACTTGGAGCTTCCAGTAATAAAGACCGGTCACTGCTGCTCTCTCTTCTTGTGCAGGGTGATTGTTCTTGTCTCCGCCCCCTCCTGTAATCAAGGCCGCTCACTGCTGCTCTCTCTTCTTGTGCAGGGTGACTGTTCTTGTCTCCACCCCCTCCTGTAATGAAGATCGTTCATTGCTGCTCTCTCTCCTTCTGCAGGGTGACTGGTCTTGTCTCCGCCTCCTCCTATAATAAAGACCACTCACTGCAGCTCTCTCTCTCCTTCTGCAGGGTGACTGGTCTTGTCCCTGCCCCCTCCTATAATAAAGACCACTCCTCACTTTGGGTCTCTCTCTGCGTGCCGGGTGACTGGCCTTGCCTCCACCCCCTCCTGTAATAAAGACCGGTCACTGCTGCTGGTTTTGTAAAGGCATTTGGTGCAGACAAAGAGGATTTATTTCCTTTGTGGCTATTGAGGAATATATTTGAATAGAAATTCTTGTGTTGGGAGTTTTAATTACTTAGCTCAATGAACATTACACTTTGCAAAGTGAACAGCATGTACTCTTTTTGTAAATCAATCTCAGCGAGTGCTTGAGCGATCACGTTGCCCTCAATCGAACTGCCACAACCTTGAGGATCTGCTGCAATTCACTTGACAACGATTGGGAACAATCCACACAGTATAGGGAAGGGTTAGTAATCAATAGCTCATGATCATGCTCTGGTTAACCCCTATACTGCCAAGCCTCAAATGCAAAGTCTGACTCTGTCTCATGGCTTGCTATTATTGGGCCACGGGGATGCACATGCCCACCCTCAACGTGTGCTAAATAATGGTCTGTGGGATCAGTGGCGTAACAATCACCATAGCGACCCAGGTGGCCGCTATGCTTTCACTGGCGGCTGAAGATGAACACGCCGCTGTTCAGATCACTGACAGTAATCTGTGCAGCAGCGCGTTCCTCTCCACAGAGTCAATGAGAGCCAGCAGTGGAGGAGGAGGCAGGGCCCGTGGTCGGCAGCAGGGGAGGAGGCGGGGGCCTCGGTGACGAAGAAGGAGGCGGGCCCGGCGACGGAGGAAGAGGCGGGGCCCATCAGCGACCGTAGAGGAAGAGGAGGCGGAGAGGTAAGGAGTGCGACCAGCCCACCTGAGGGTGACCCCGCAGAGCCCACCATAGAGAGTCTATAGTGGGCTCTGCAAGATTACCCTCAGGTGGGATCTCGAGGGGGCTCTGTAAGGGGTATAACTAGAAATCACAGGGCCCCATACAACATTTTGCTATGGGGCCCTGTGATTTCTAGTTACGCCCCTGTGTGGGATCATTACTTAATCTGGAAACTGTAGGATTTAGAGGCATTTTGTGACCTAGGCCACAAACATCAAACAAACATGTTCAAAAAATCTTCTGTGACCAGGTGCAAATAACCCCAAAAATTCATCAGGTGTCCAGTAAAACTCCCTTGTGGCAATAGACAAATGTAGGGAAAATCCATCCTGTGCTCAGATCCCATCACCAAAAACCCCGCCACAAAAGATTGAGAAGGGAGGAGGAGGCAGGGCCCGTGGGCGGCAGGAGGGGAGGAGGCGGGGGCCTCGGTGACGAAGAAGGAGGCGGGCCCGGCGACGGAGGAAGAGGCGGGGCCCATCAGCGACCGTAGAGGAAGAGGAGGCGGAGAGGTAAGGAGTGCGACCAGCCCACCTGAGGGTGACCCCGCAGAGCCCACCATAGAGAGTCTATAGTGGGCTCTGCAAGATTACCCTCAGGTGGGATCTCGAGGGGGCTCTGTAAGGGGTATAACTAGAAATCACAGGGCCCCATACAACATTTTGCTATGGGGCCCTGTGATTTCTAGTTACGCCCCTGTGTGGGATCATTACTTAATCTGGAAACTGTAGGATTTAGAGGCATTTTGTGACCTAGGCCACAAACATCAAACAAACATGTTCAAAAAATCTTCTGTGACCAGGTGCAAATAACCCCAAAAATTCATCAGGTGTCCAGTAAAACTCCCTTGTGGCAATAGACAAATGTAGGGAAAATCCATCCTGTGCTCAGATCCCATCACCAAAAACCCCGCCACAAAAGATTGAGACCAAAAAGTAGAGGAGAAAAGAGAACCAAACCAATAGCTGAGAGATCAACTATATATGTCATCATAAAACATCAAAATGGCAAGCCAACACATTTTGGGCGTTCTGAGGGGCCCATTTCACCGAGGCTCACGGGTGCTGGTGAGAATGAAATGGTCTGTAGGTTAAAATGTTAAAGTGACCTTGAAACCCGACTATGGGCATTCAAAAACTGATGTATTCTTAACAAGTACTAAATGAGCTTTGAAACAAACCCTCACTGACCTCAGTAGCTACAGGCGCTGTGAGGCAATTCATCCTTAAAGTTGATAAAAATGCCACTCTGGTCTATTGTAATCGGATTCTTGGCAACTATATTTCACTCCATTGTCCACCTTTATCTCACTCTGTTGTCCATCCTGCTAATGTAAACATATAGCCAGGGGCGTCCTCGTAATGAGGCAGCCTGAGATGGTATCTCATTGGGGGGCAGCAGGTGTGGGTTGGGGTCGGCATCACAGGTGGTTCAACAGCACCCGACACCTGAACTATTAACAACAATGTATCTTATTTGTGTATCACTCGGCTGTAGATCCTCCAATCATCTCTGAATTGGTGCAGACACTGTCCTTTCTTCTGGAGGGTGGCTTCTTGTGTTCCCCATGATCCCGGGGTGAGTTGTGACGTAGTCACCGCTCTAAGCTCACTCCCGGGATGGACTACAATCTCAATACAAATTAGTCAACTAATCATGAGATTGTAGTCCATCCTGGGAGTAAGCTTGGAGTGGTGACTACTTTACAACACACACAGGGACCATGGGGAACAGAAGTAGCCCCCCTCCAGAAGGAAGGACAGTGTCGGCACCGATTCAGAGATGATTGGAGGATGTACAGCCGAGTGATACACAAATAATATACATTGCTGTTCATAGTTAAGGATCTGGAATGTATTTGTAAGATTTAACTCCTGAGTTTAGTGTCACGTTACTTCCATACGGTGAGACTATACAGCAGCTTGAGGCAGCATCAGCACCAGCATTGCATCCAAGAGAACATCAATCAATAGGCATAACAGAGAAGATGAAAGATCCAGCCATGGTGTGACTGCTCTACGGAACAGTAATTGAATCAACAAACATGCCTGAACTAGCTGAACATCCATGTTTATTCCATTGGTAGAGACTCCTAGCACCAACCTTATCACAAGGCGCAACAAGAACAATGAGAGTGATAGGCTTGAGTGTACATAGGCATTAGACAGATGGCCATTGGACATTTGATCTTTCACACTCCTGTCAAGCCTATCACTGCCATTGCCATTGTTACACTTTGTCATAAGGTTGGTGCTAGTGGTCTCTATCTGGGGAATAAACATGGAGGTTCAGCTGGTTCAGTCATTAGGGATGAAAAAGCTATCAGCTTCAAGTCTGAAGCTGACAGCTTTTTCTCCATTCAGATCGGCTTGTTACAGGTTACAGAGCAAGGAAATCCTCCCCGCAGTGTAACCTGTCATGGACGGAGCGCTGGATGTTAATTACAGGCGGCACTGCGTCCGGCTCTTGACAGGTAGTTAGGTTACACAGCAGCGGGATTCCCCACCGCTTGTGTAACCTAACTTGGTGAGGCAAGAGCTGTCACCGCCTCTACTCAATGTTTGAGGCGTGAGCTCTGTGGATGGCTTGGACCAATGACAAAGCGCCATTGGTCCAAGCTGTCCAATCAAAAAAAGAGAAAAAAACCCAGTGAGGCCATCGATCTCGATGCCTCAGCAGTGACAAGCAAGTGAGGGACAGGGAGGCTCCTTCCTGTCTCCTCCATTCCTCCTTCACACTAGCTTGGGGACCAGGTTGGGGGGTGGGGCTTCAGCGGGCGGGGGCGGGACGTGCTGGGGAAAGCCTCACCCGGAATCAAAGCTACCACACGTCACTGCTCTGTAGTACAATCCTGGACCTTTCGTTGCGGCCACAGGTAGGACAATGACTTATTAAAATGTAGGGTTATGGGCAGAACTTCAAAGACCCGCCGGAGCTGCCATAATATTTTAGACACCATTTTTTTTTTAAATTGCACTTAAAGGGAATTTATCAGACCTGAGCACAAAAGCCTCAGATCAAAGCTGACATTTTCTAACACATGAAGCCATGGAGCTGAACGTATTGAACTCCAGCTGTAAGTGGCAACACTGAAGCCACACTACCATGCACCCTGGACATCAGGCAACTCATATTATTGCCAGAAATATTTTTATTCTTTTGTAAGGCAAAAATGTATGAGATTTTCCAGGCTGGAATTTATGAGTAGGTAGCATCAGGTGGGTCCGAATTTTATTAAAGTGTTAAGTGGTAATGAGTTTGGCCATATTGCTTGCGAATGCCATCGTTCCATAGGCTTTGTGATAGGAATATGATGGCAGTTCAATGGTTGACCAATCCCTGCTAACAAATACATCTAATAATTCGCAATTCATTATAAGAAATATTTATTTTGAATAACTTTACAGTGAAAAACAAAAGTGCCCGGCATGCTGGATGGTTCCTTACTATATCAGCACCACCCAAGCACGTGGGTCAGTAAAGACAACGGATGCCCTTTTGTTCATCAGATGTTATACAACCATCACCACTGATGCTCTAATATTTTTTGCAAGGAGATAAAAAAACAGGTAGTATACCAATACATGCGGGCGACCCAAAAAAGATTGTCTAAGAGCAAATTGACAATTGGACAATAAAACTGGTCCAACAACTGCATCGGGTAACATCAGAACACTGACTGAAGATGAAAAATTTGACATTTCCTGCTGTTTCCTCGTTGTGTACCAAGGAGAGCAAGAGAAAAAGAGAGAGAGAGAGAGAGAGGGGAGAGAGA
>NW_017307874.1:106983-112278 GCF_000935625.1 Nanorana parkeri
AAAATCCTCAGCAGTTTTTTTTTATTTTATTTAGCTAGTGCCTTTGCACTCAGGGAATTGCTGAAGCCTGCTCTGTATCACTAGACAAAGCAAGAGCTAAGCAAGCAGATCGCTGTGGAGAGGAGGAGACCACGTTACAGAGGAGAGGGGAGAACCCCCCCCCCACCACCACCACCACCATGCATTATAGCCAATCGCCTGTATGCAGCAATCCTGATAAATATTTATATATTTCACTTGACCAATGGGGGGCGCGAAGGGGCCGGGCGCATTTAAAATCAGGCTCTTAAATCAAAGTGAGTCATTCAGATGTAGAGAAGGGACAGGGATGCCGGGCTCGCAGTGTTGGAGCGTTTGTAGCACTGCGGTGTGATGGGAACAGTGAGAGCGAGCGCTGGTCGCCGATTTTATTGATGTTCGCGTACTGTTGTCTTACTCCAGGCTGCGCCACGTGATGTTATTGCAGGGTTCTGGAGACAGAGACATTCGCTCCGACCTTATCGCCGAGGGGTCAATTATAGCAACATTTTTATTTTATTTTTTATTTCATTTTTTTTTGCAGATCTCCAACAAATATATACTTTTATATTATTATTATTATTATTATTATTACACAGGATTTATAGAGCGCCAACAGTTTGCGGAGCACTTTACAATATAAGGAAGACATAATTTAGATGTAACATTAGTATAATATTTCGCTGACATTCACCCCTGAGCATTTAGTCACAAGTTTCCCAAAGTGCAACAACATTCAACATGAAGACTCACGTTATTCCCTCTCTTGTTGCCTGCACATGAGATTTTGTTTTTAAGGCAGAATTGTACGTTTCTGGCCCCATAGACATCATTGGGTAAAGGAAATTGTCTCCGGTCTAAATTGGCCCTCGTCTGTATGCATGTGAGATAAGGAGCTGCGATTGTGAGCTCCTTGAGGGAAGGGACTGGTGTGAATGTGCAGCTATGTAAAGCGCTTCGTAAATTGTCTGCGCTATATTAATAAATAAATTGGGATCGCCAGAAAAACACCAGAAGAATACACATAATGCAAATTCCTCACGTGATTTCACCCCTGAACTTTGCTCATGTGCTAATTATTATTATTATTATACAGGATTTATATAGCGCCAACAGTTTGCGCAGCGCTTTACAATATAAGGAAGACATTGCAATCACAATACAAATCAAGACAACATGGTGAGGAGGGCCCTGCCCCTGAGGGCTTACAATCTAAAAGGGAGGGGGAAGTGATACATGAGGAGGTAGCTGTGTAGGGATGACTTGTTTGAGAGATTGATATTTTAGTGGTTAGGTTGGATAAGCTTCCCTGAAGAGATGAGTCTTAAGGAGTAGGAGATAGGCGGACAGGTTTGGGTAAAGAGTTCCACAGAACTCGGGAGACTCTGCTGAAGTCCTGGAGGCGAGCATGGGAGGAGTTGATGAGGGAGCTGGAAAGCAGGAGGTCTTGTGAAGATCGGAGGGGACGGTTAGGGTGATACTTTGAGACAAGGTTGGAGATATAGCCGGGGGCAGAGTTGTGGATGGCTTTGTTAGTGATTGTTAATATTTTGAATTTTATCCTTTGGGCTATTGGAAGCCAGTGCAGGGAGCGGCAGAGGGGGGATGCAGACACTGAGCGGTTGGTTAGGTGAATGAGTCTAGCAGCTGCATTCATGATAGACTGAAGAGGGGATAGCCTGTGTAGTGGAAGGCCAATGAGGAGGGAGTTACAGTAGTCGAGACGAGACATAACAAGGGAGTGGATGAGTAGTTTTGCGGTTTCTTTGATGAGGAAGGGGCGTATTTTGGAGATGTTACGAAGGGGAAGGCGGCAGGATCTGGATAGTGATTGGATGTAGGGAAGAAAGGTGAGGTCCGAGTCAAGGATGACACCCAGCACCCTGGCATGGGAGGAGGGTTGGATGGTTGTGTCATTAATCATAATTGAAAAGTTGGGGGAGGGTGCGCGGGGGGGTGAATACCATAAGCTCCGTTTTTGATAGATTGAGCTTTAGGAAATGTTGTGACATCCAGACGGATATGTCAGTTAGTAAGTTAGTGATGCGTAAGGAGACTGAAGCGGTGAGTTGTGGAGTGGAGAGATAGATTTAAGTGTCGTCAGCATAGAGGTGATACTGGAAGCCATGTGAGGAGATCAGCTGACCAAAAGAGGAGGTGTAGATAGAGAAGAGAAGGGGTCCAAGGAGAGATCCTTGGGGGACCCCAATAGACAGAGGAAGAGGAGAGGAAGATGTAGATCTGTAGGTTACACTAAACGAGCGCCTCAATAGGTAGGAGGAGAACCATGAGTAAGCAGAGTCTTGTAGGCCAAGCGAGTGGAGTTTTTTGAGGAGCAGCGGGTGGTCAACAGTGTCAAAAGCAGCAGAAAGGTCAAATAGCAAGAGTAAGGAATAGTGGCCATTGTTTTTAGCTGTTAGTAAGTCATTAGTGAGTTTTAGGAGGGCGGTTTCAGTGGAGTGTTGGGGCGAAAGCCGGACTTTAGGGGATCGAGAAGGTTGTTATTGGTGAGGTGGCTGCTCAGGCGATTGTAGACGAGGCGTTCAAGGAGTTTGGAGGTGAAGGGGAGTAAGGAAATAGGTCTGAGATTGCTGAGGTTGGTGGGGTCCAGTGAAGGTTTTTTGGGTATTGGGGTGACCGGTGCATGTTTTAGAGGGGAGGGAAAGATGCCAGTAGAGAGTGAAAGATTAAAAATGTGAGTAAGAGAGTGTAGGATAGAGCAAGAGGATGATAGGAGTAGCGGTGAGGGACAAGGGTCTAGGGGGCAGGTTGTGAGGTGGGTGTCAGAGAGAAGCTTTGCAACCTCCTCTGTGATGACGGGGTCAAAAGAGGAAAGTAACAGGTGTGATGGAGGGTCCGGTACATAAACAGGGAGAGGTGACTGGACAGTGGGCATTTCATCTATTTTGTTTTGAAATGAATCGCAATATCCTGGGCAGTGAGTGAGTTGGTGGGTGGTGGCGGTGGGGGACGAACTAGAGAGTTCAAAGTAGAGAAGAGTTGACGAGGTCTGGATGAGTGTATTAATGAGAGAGACAAAATAAGTCTGCTTGGAAGCACGGAGGGAGGAGTTATATTTTAGGAGGGCCGCTTTGTACAGGGTAAATTCTAGCAGAGACCTAGTTTTACGCCACACTTGCTCCAGAGTGCGGCTATGTCTCTTGAGATTTCTAGTTTCTTTGGTTTGCCATGGTTGTAGCGGATGTGGTCCAAGTCTGCGAGTAATGAGGGGAGCCAAGGTGTCCAGGGAGGATGAGAGCGAGCTGTTGAAGACAGAAGTAGCCAGGTCAGGGCAGGACAGGGGTGAGATTTCATCATAGAGGTAGTCAGTAGCAGAGTAGAGAAGAGAAGGGTCGAGGTGGTGAAGGTTTCTCCGGGTGACAGTGTGCCGTGTAGGGGGATTCATTGTTGGGGACTAGACATGTGCGATTCGTTTCGTTACGAATCGAAATTCGTACAAATTTCCCTGAAATTCGTAAATTCGGAAGCATCCGAAATCCGAATTGCAGTTTCCCGAATTATATCCGAAATACGAATTCCTTTGAAACAGGAACTAATATTACCCCTGTAAATGAGGTTGAACAACATGACAAGATTTTTTTTTTAATCCGAAATACGGATCCGCTGCTGCTGCGAGTTGCATTACAATACACAGGCAGGAAATACGAAATTCCGTTGACGTATTTTCGTTCCGTTACGTTCACTATGTAACTATGTAAGTTAAAAAGCAAAGTACATTTATATTGGAGTTGATGGTAGTTTTTTTTAAATATGAAATACGAAATTCGGATACGGAATCTGTTAACGGAATTCGTATTTCGTTTGGTTAACAAATCAGAGGTTTTCTCTTCTGCTGCTGACAGTTGCATTACAATACAGGCAGGAAATACGAAATTCCGTTGACGTATTTTCGTTCCGTTACGTTCACTATGTAACTATGTAAGTTAAAAAGCAAAGTACATTTATATTGGAGTTGATGGTAGTTTTTTTTTATCCGAAATACGAAATTCGGATCCGGAATCCGTTAACGGAATTCGTATTTCAGATACAAAAACAACTACCACATCGACTCCAATATTAACAAAGGTATTTTTGCTTTTTAACTTCATCATAACGAATGTTTGTAAAGTTACGAAAATGTGCCGAAACTAACGAAAATTCATATTTCGTACGAATCCGAATTGAGTTTCGGACACGAATTACGAAATAACAGATATTCCGAAACGGAACAAATTTTTTTGACGGCGCACAAGTCTATCGGGGACAGGGTGAGGATGAAACTGAGAAGGTTGTGGTCCGAGAGGGGAAAAGGGGTGTTTGAGAGGTTGCAAGGAGTGCATAGGTGAGAGAAAATAAGATCTAGTATGTTACCGTCAGAGTGAGTAGGAGTATCTGGCCACTGTGTTAGGTCAAAAGAAGAGGTTAGGTTAACAAATTGAGTTGAAGCCGGGGTGTTAGTGTTATTAGCAATGTTAAAGTCACCAAGGATGATAGGGGGGATTTCTGAGGAGAGAAAGTGAGGTAGCCAGGCAGAGAAGTTGTCAAGAAAGCGAGATAGCGGTCCAGGAGGCCAGTATATTACAACAAGCCTCGGAGAAACTGGAGAAAATAGGCGAATACAGTGAGCTTCAAAAGAGGAGAGGGATAGAGAGGGAGGTGAAGGCAGAACTTGAAAAGTGCATTGTGGGGATAGAAGGATTCCCACTCCACCTCCTTTGCGTCCATTGGGTCTGGGTGAGTGTGTCCAGTGGAGGCCACCATGGGAGAGGGCAGCAGGGGAGGTCGAGTCGGATTCCTGAAGCCAGGTTTCAGTGACAGCAAGCAATGTAAAAGAATTGGAGATGAGAAGATCATGTACAGCAGTGAGTTTGTTACAGACAGAGCGGGCATTCCAGAGGGCACATGAGAAGGAAGGACCAGAAGCAGAAGGGTGAGTGAAGTAAGGTGAGAGTAGCATTTATATGAGTGAACGTGCCCCAGTGTCCTGGAGGTAACACTTGCATGGGGGTTAAGAATGAGAAGGAGCTGGAGGGTGCAGTAATAGCGAGAGGGTAGGAGAGAGGGTGCAATAGAGCATTTGTGAGGTGGAGAGGGGGGTAAAGAATAGAGAGTTTAAGAAGTGATAAGGGACATGCTGACAGGAGCAGAGAGATGAGCTTACCAGTCTGCTGCTTCTCCATTCACTGTGCACTCACAGGCTGGGGGAGGGACAAGAGCTGTTTTACTGAACTGGCAGTGGAAAAAATCAGGTCTCCTGCAGTCGATGACCATTATTAT
>NW_017307874.1:112340-123921 GCF_000935625.1 Nanorana parkeri
CACCTTAACCTGGATTTAGGTTAAGAAAGCAGAGATAGGTGCAGACCAGAAAAGTGAGTGGCTGTTTTTGGCATTGGGTATGTTAATGTTCTTTGGATAAACAAGAAGAACCAGCGTCTTAAGAGTTAAAGTGGACCTCTCAACCTCTCAGCCACCTTACAAACATCATATACTGCAGGGCTCAAAATTTCAAGTCCTGAGCTACTAGCCAGGCCTTAAGAGTTACTCGCCACCGGTCGCCCCACCTGACCCCTACAGTGCCCCGCCCTTAAGTAATATTTTTTTCTTAAAGCTCCATCTTTATCCTTATAAAGCCATCCTTATGCACCAATCAGTGACTTTGCCTAGGCTGAGATGATGTCATCAGTCTGCTGCAGGCAGGAGGAAAGCATTTGCTCAGTCTCCCCTTCCCCAAAGATCAGACAGCAACATTTTAACTTTGTAGCAAGTGGCAACTAGTGATGAGTGAAATGGCCCGGGTTTGGTGAATGTTCAAGCAAACTGAACCCAGAGCCAGATGTGTATTAGCAAAAAATGATCAGGTGCGTCCCCAGCATTATCGGCGCCTGGGTGGGGGGGTTGTGCTAGCGGTCACCTTCCGGGAGGTGGGGGGGTTGATGGGGTGCTGGTGGTGCATGCCAATGGTGCTTTAGCCGGCATCCTGGTGGTGCACCGCCCAGCTCTGGCCGGCATCTCGCCCAGCACACTGACGTCACTGGTTGCCAGGAGCTGAACAGGATGCCAACCAGAGCTTCACATGCTACTAAGAGCTGGGAGGGGAGGTGTGTATGGTTACGCTATATTAAGAATTCCTTCATGGTGGCTCCTATTAAGGGTTGGCTTTTAGGGTAAACAGGTATGGATTTGGCAAGCCAATTTATGGAGGACAGGGGTTGGTGTGACAATCTCTGCTCTCTGTGGTAAAGTAACATCTTCCCTCCCCACCCAACTCTTAGCAACCTGGGACCCCCTGGGCTCCCACATGACCCAAAGAGATGCTGCCTGGGACAGGGATTATAGGGATGGCCCTGCCAATGACACAGTGCCATTGGTTGCTAGGGTGCTGGCGGCCAGGCCACACATCATCATTGTTTGCTAGGAAGCAGGCAGGCGCACCATAACAACCAATAATGCTGTCGATCTACCCAAATCTTATCAACCAATGATGCTGTGTGACCTGCTATCACTTTGAAGAAGCCACTCCGAACTAATATTGTGGAAGAAATATTTCCTATGCTTCTCAGCTCCATCTAGTGGACATAATGATGTATTTTCTCAATGTTACATTCGACCTGAAAAGAAAAAATGAAATAGAAAAAAGCATTTATTCGCCCGGAACGAACGTTCACAGACATTTTCGGGGTGAATGGCTCTGCGAATTGTTTATAAATAGACCCCTAAACGTTCTGTCTCGTTTGGCTTAGTAACGCTTTAACTTCTCGTCTCATCCGGCTAATTCCAGACGCTCTTCTCACACCGTGTAACCCGTGAGTCTGAATCTTCCTCTGCCACAAAACTAATATGAATATAATAATAATTTAATTTTGAGTCCCTCTGAATTTATTTCCTGTACTAAAGTCCTGCTGATCTAATTCCTCCGTCGTAATGGACTTCGCTTCTCGTGTTATTAGCATCATCCTACCCAAAGGTGACATTCAATATTCAGCGCCATTTAATAAAATCACAAGCTTGCCTTTTCCTTTCATTAATTATTGTTCCCATGTCTTCTTCTTCTTTCAGGATGAAGTCTGAGAGTGAGAGGCGAGTGTTCGTGGAGCAGAACCTGTGTGAATTTAGAGCTCATTTATAACATAAGCGCAATGTGATGGGACCAGACGGGGGATAATATAGTGTGTAGTACACACTATGGGCAGTGGCGTAATGATCACCATAGCAACCCAGGCGGCCGCTATGGGGCCCGGGGCACAGTGGGGCTCGGCCAGATGCCGTGCGGGTCGCCTGGGTCGCTATGGGATCCTCTGCTGCTGGCTTTCACTAAGGGGTCTATTTATATAACAAAAAGATCTGCATCGCTTATTCATAAGTAAATTAATTCTCTGAGAATTTACCGACTGTTGTGAGAATGGGACAAAATCGAATGTTCTTAGTGCATTTTCTCTTTTGGTCATATGTTCTTAAGAATATAAGTAACAGAAAGAGTAAGGGCTCCTTCACACCATACCAGTGCACTAAATGCATGGGACCTGTGTGTTTTGTGCACACTAGGTAAGCTGGTGCCTTGCCAAGCTGGTGCTGGTACCTTGCCCTGCTGATGCCTAGGTAAACTGGTGCCTTGCCACTCAAAGGCACTTCAACCCACCCCCTGGTGGGCATGCCTTGCAACACAATGCGCATTACCACAATACTATGTGTTGCGGTGAAAAAAGTAATTCATGCACTACTGTTTTTCACCCTTCCACAACACACGGTGTTGTGGTACTGTGCATTGTGTTGTGATGCAGCACATGCCCGTTGGGAGGTGTGTTGGAGTGCCAATGGAATAAATCAATGACAGTGCCAATGAAATAAATCAATGGCAGTGCCAATGGCATAAATCAATGGCAGTGCAATTCACCAGCGTGCAGTGCCCTGTACAATAGTGTGTGCTAAATGAACGGATCGCGTGCATTTAGCACAACGCTATGATGTGAATAAGCCCTAAATATACTCTCTGCTCTGAGGCTGCACGGATCATTAGAGCAAGGAGTACATTTACTTTTTCTGTTTTGCAACATTGTTTCTATCTGCCAAAGGCAATTATGATTTCAATCACTTCTGCAACTAAAGACAGTCCCAGAGATATTAGGCGAAGGGGCTACATGACTGTCGGAAGGAATTGTCTTTGGAAAGGGGTTAAAGGTTGGGAAAATAGCAGATCTCACCTGATCAGAGGTTGATGGTCAGGTGGTAGGGAGGACCCTCATGGGTAGGAACTGCAGGGGCTGCTGGGAGTCCTTTCTGAAAGGTCATGTCCTACCTGCCCTCCCTTATCAGCGGCTTATCCAGGGTATGATGAGCGCGTTTGTCATCTGTTTTGCTTGACTGTTTTGGTGCAGTGATGCATGGGGGGTCTCAGCTGCCGTTGTGATGTGCGGGGTCCCTTGTGCGTCTCTGTGCCTTTAAGGGGGTTGGGCTTCCTCCTGACAACTGCGCTAGGGCCAGTGGGAGTGCAGCTGGGGACATGGGGTGAATTTAGCAAAGCCTTATTTTGGCTAATGGACCCCTTCTTGTAACCAGTCAACAGTCAGGTTATTTATTTGGAAGTTTATTATTTTCTTATCCTTTTTATTGCTGGTAAACTGTTAATTTGTTATATAGTTAAATAAAGAGCTGCTGTGGCTTTTGAAATCCCTGTCATGCAGTCTGTATAACGCCATCAATCATGTATGTACTTACAACACGGTAATACCGGTGTTATCAGAATTGACAGGACTATTTATAACATATACTGTCCACAACAGGGCCTCTTCTTTGCCACAAGATGTTCTCAGTGTTCTGAGTTTAATGATTTTGAGGAAAAACTATAAGTGCAGGGCGTCATGGCTCCTCCCCTAGTATGGAGCCCTGAAGAGATCGGCACAAATGAGCTCCCGGGTCTGCAAACCTGTTGTGCCCATTATGAGGGGTTCTGAAAAAATCCCTGTACTGGGTTTCCGGGTCTGCACAAGTGTTGTGCCTATTATAAGTGGTTCACACCATTACTGCACTGAGTTCCTGCATTTATACACCTGCTGTGTCCATTATGGGGGATTCCCACTATTCCATGCATAAGTTCCTGGGTGTGTGCACCTGCTGTGCCCATTAGGAGGGGTTCCCACCATCCTGCACTTATTTCTCGGACCTGTACACCTGTTGTGCACATTATGAGGAGTTCCCACCACCCCTATGCTGAGTTCCCGTGCCGGCACACCTGCTGTGCCCATTATAAGGGGTTTCCACCATCCCTTGCACTGAGCTCCCGGGTCTTTACACCTGTTGTTGACATTATGAAGGATTCCCACAATCCCCGTACTGGGTTTCCGGGTCTGCACACCTGTTGTGCCTATTATAAGGAGTTCCCACCATCACTGCACTGAGTTCCTGGATTGATACACCTGCTGTGTCCATTATGGGGGATTCCCACTATTCCTTGCACTGAGTTCCTGGGTCTTTACACCTGTTGTTGCCATTATGAAGAGGTCCCACTATCCCTGTGCTGTGTTCCTGGGTCTGCACACTTGCTGAGCCCCTTTATGAGGAGCCTCCACCATTCTATCTAGATTTATTATTTATTTTATATTATGGAGAATGTATGAGGAGGAAAAGGTGAGCAGCACAACCCAAACTCCCAAGTGGACATAGAGATAACAATGGCAGGGAGATCTCACTGCTGAAGAATCCAAGATCTATAAGAATCCAAGGTCTGGCTCACCTGAATTGACTCCAACTATGACTAAAATACCAGTTTTGGGAAGATTGACCCTTAAATTAGAACTACGAGGTGAGTCATTTCCACTCATCCTCATAGTTAGAGCCGACCTGTGACAAAGAAGCTGTCACAGGTTGGCTCTTTTGATCAGGAAGGAACACAAAGGGCGCAACAACAACAATGGAACACTGGCTGATTGGACTAAAATATATATATAGCAGGGAATCAATGTACTGGCACTTACATGTGAATCCAGGGATCAGGAGATGGGCGGCCTATGTGGAGGACACTCGTGGTGGATGCCCGAATCTGGCTGGTGTGCTGCCTGAGGAGGTTCGTCCTCAGGAGGGAGGAAGGCTGTGGACGGGGAGAGGGGACTCTGTCCGTGGTGCCGCTGAGAGAATGCAGGCTCTGGGCGGTGTGGGGGAGACCCAGCGGTGTCGAGTGTAGACTGGGCTGCTATAGCCGCAGCTGTAAAAGATGGTTTAGGGAGAGAAGAGCGACGCGTCGCTCTTCTCTCCCTATACCATCTTCATCCCTTCACTGATCTGATCACCCGGCGCCTGTCAGCTGCTTTCGCGTACCGACTCCCGCACACTGTCCTCAGCAGACCTGACTAAGACTGAGCACCAATATTTACAGTCGTGGCTATAGCAGCCCAGTCTACACTCGACACCGCTGGGTCTCCTCTGGTTCTCCCCCACACCGCCCAGAGCCTGCATTCTCTCAGCGGCACCACGGACAGAGTCCCCTCTCCCCGTCCACAGCCTTCCTACCAGAGAAGTGAACAATCTAGGACAACATAGCTGAACTGGGAAAGTGAACTGAATTGGAGAATGTTTCCGAATCGGCTATGTTGTCCTAGATTGTTCACTTCTGCCTTCTCCAAACTCTTCACCCTTTTGTGAATAACCCTGAAAGTCTTTCTACACTCCTTGCACCGCATGGGATTCACCTGGAGCCGTTTCCGTTTAAACAAACACGCCACGGTATGCACCCTGGCAGACAGTCAGTACTTGTCTAAATCGGGTGCGGTGATCAACGTACGAAGCCGGAGTTTGGAAACATGAAGCTGTTCGTAGAAAATCGGCGTGTCATCCGTCTTCCGTTGTGTGCTAGCGGCTGACGGCAGATCCGTCATATTAATGAGATTCCAGGCAGAAGTGGGGCGACACAGTTAATTCTGTCACTTTGGATCCCACTACCCCCTCATTGTTCCCCGTGACAAGTAGAAGATGGCATATTTATTATGAATAATCAAACATGTTCAATAATTAACTCGTCAAAGGGAGTTCATCTAGTGCCAATTGCATTACTCAACCTTCCTCTGAAGTTTTAATAATGGTCCGTCTAACGCCCGCGAGTTTATTACATTTCCATCACAAGGACGGCACGTGGGAGGAATTTTTTTTTTCCTTCCTTAAATTTGCTGGTATATATAGAGCGATATTTCTATTCCATTATTTCTACTCTTACTTAGTTTGGAGAATCATTGTAGGTTTGCTGCAAAAGCCTGACACTGTTTTAAAGCCCTTTCTCTTCACAACATGGCGTTGTGCTGAACGTGCAGGACCGGTACCTCGCGCTAGGGGCGCTGGTGCCTTCATTTGCCATTCATTCTGACACACCTCCTGACGGGTGATCAAAAGTAGAGCATGCTTTGCTTTTGATCACCGCATGGCAATGCAACACACATTATTGCGGTACCGCAGGTTCTGCGGCACTGAAGTGCATGCCCACCGGAAGGTGCAGTGGGGTGCCATTCAGAATGAATGCCAGTGCAACATACCAGCGTACCCGTTGTGAGAATTTGCTCCAAACAGTAGCGCATTAAGGATGTATCCACTTGCTGAGATCTTCATTAGAGGGTTTCCTTGCCCACTTTTATTAAATCAAAGTTCGCAAAAAAACAAGGCAATTAGCCTCGCAGGGGTTCTTCAACATCTTTTGGCAACACATGCCCATCCAGCCTCAGGGCTCTGCATTTCGCAGCACTGCTGCTCCACACTCTCAGGCCACTGTCTGTTCCTCCAGAGAGTCTCAGTCTTGTGCTATCCTGCACATTTGGTTCTTTCAACACGCAGCACCCTGCTGCACTGGACTCCACTATGAACTCCTGGGTGGAGTTCACCTGTCTCCCAGGAGGGGCCCAGAGCATTAGCTAGCACCCTTTCCATAAGAGCTATGCACAGGTGTGCAATCATTAGGTGCTGGCCCCTACTAAACCATGGACCCAAGAATGGAGATTTCATCCCTCCCAATTCTCTTTGAAATCTCCCAGTTCCAGGATCCCATGCCATCCCAGGTTTTCTGGAGAGAACTGCAAAGCCAGTTCTTTCCCAGCAAAATAGTTTGTTTCGGATCGGGGAGGGGGGAATCCAGCCCCTCCCCTGTCACGGCAGAGAGCCGTGACAGGATCGAGAGGTGAGCGAACGCCGGTATGTGTTCCCTCACCTCCCGATCTACTGAGCCGACCTGTGACAGTCTCATTGTCACAGGTCGGCTAGAACTATGAGGTGAGTGAAAATCACCCACCTCATAGTTCTCCTTTAAATTAAAACCTCTAATTCAGCAGGGAAGCTGTGTAGATAGGACCAGGTTTCCCTTGCGACAACTGTACCGGCTCCTCCACGGGTCTGAAATTGCTTACTCTTAAGGTGGCCATACACCTTACAACCATCGCACGACTTTCGTTGTGCGATGGTTGTAAGGTGATTAAAATTTCGTACAACCTGCCCATCATGGACAGGCAGATCGTACTTGCGATCATCGCAAGTCCTCCCCACTGAGGGGAGGGCTTGCAGATGATTGCAATGGTGAGTGGGCAGTGTGCGATTGCGCACCTCAGGTCGTGCGGCTTTCGTCTTGCGATCGCGCTACCAACCCGCCGAATGGTACGATTTTCGGAGGGTTTTCTAGCGTGCTTGTTAAGGTCCCCACACACCTTACGATAATCGTACGATAATCGTGGGAAATCCTGCGATCGTACGATTGTCGTAAGGTGTGTGGAAGCCGTGCGACCTCTACTACTGTAAGGTCGCACGACTTTAAACGTACGAACATGTTTCAAAACCCGCCGAGCATCGTACGATGTTCGGCGGGTGTGTAGCATGTTCATGAGATAAAAGCCGGACTGGCCCTTCTCATTCATCATTAGCATACTGGCCGTGTTGGTCGCAGCATTTGAATGGCACTCTAAATGCACCTCCCTCCCACAATGTGCTCGATCGTGCTGCAACGCACAGTACTGCAATACTGTGAGTTGCGGTGTGGCTGAAAAAAGTACTGCATGTGTGTGAAGCACTTGAGGCACCATTATTTGATAAACGCAGCTAGTAAAATGCAAATTTTTTCCTGCACGCTGACACGCGTTAAATATGCACAAATGCGTGTTCAAAAACTGTGTAAAGCACATAGCTCAAAATGCCACATGAGCTCCTTTTCCTGCGATTGTTGTGCGTGCGGCAGCCCATTGAAATGAATGGGCTGGCATGCGGCAAATTTGGCAAAACGCGAACAAATTCAATGTGCCGTGTTGCAATACGAAAGAATAAACGGGGTCTTAGACTGGGGTGCCTTGAGGTTTTGCATAGTTTAAAAGCGTGCCATGACTCAAAAAAGGTTGATAAACACTGATACAGGCTGCTATGGATTTTTCCAGAGCTGAAGGATCGGACAGGGTAGGGGGGGAATCCCTGCAGGGAGCCGTGAGTGACAGTCAAGGCTCTCTGCAGTGACAGGATCGAGAGGTGAGTGAACACCGGTATGTGTTCGCTCACTTCCCGATCTACAGTTTCATTGTCACATGTCGGCTAGAAATATGAGGTGAGTGAAAATCACTCACCTCATAGTTCTCCTTTAACTAGTTTTCCATTGACTAAAACAAAAATGCTCAGCCTGAAAATGCCTGAAAAATGCACCAAGAGCACCCAAAAATACATTTCAAAAGTGTACATTGGGGCTTATGTGGTGACATCTGACTGTCCCTCTTACGGAGCCAAATTTCTCTCCCCTCTGCACTAGTCCATCTTTTAGGTTCAATGTAAAAGTTGGCATTAATAGATGTACTATTTAAAGCTGAAATCCAGGCAGACGCCAATTATTGCAGCTCTGTAATCATTAATTCACGCAATCATCATAGGGTTGCCACCTGTCCAGGATTCACCTGGACAGTTCGGGTTTTGAATGCTGTGTCCAGGTTTCATGGCAGCAGAAACCCGGACACAAGATGTCAGGCAGACAGGCAACCAAAATGAATATAGGGGCTCCTGTCCCCCCACTGAAAATAGTCTCAACTGTGATATTTACATATGAATGGGCATCACTATTTACATATGAATAAGCCACCACTCATTCTCCCAAAAAAATTTCCAGGCATCGCGTGAGTGTTCGGGTTTGGCTAGAAAAAAAGGTGGCAACCTTAAATCATAATTTTTATTATTTTTAATGTAAGAAAAGTTAGTACCTGAATTTTACTTGTTATCAGCCTCTTGCAATCCCTGTGCCTAACCCTAACCTGTGACAGTTTCATTGTCACACGGCAGCTCGAACTATGAGGGTGTGTGGTTTTCACTCACCTCATAGTTCTCTTTGAAAGTATATGTAAACCTTAAGAATAACATTCTTCTATTTGCTCACCTTTGGACTTTCAAAATATACCATTGAAGAGTTTAGTTATATCTGTTTTAAGATAATTGAAAGCAAATTAACAAACCTAAATCTTGTGAGCTGATTACTTCTAGGGTTGCCACCTTTTGTTCAAGCGAAACCCGAACATACTCTAGTGACACGCTGACATTTTTTTGGGGAGAACGTGTCGTTGCTTATTCATATGTAATAGAGCCACCCATTACTATGTAAATATCACAGTTGAGACTATTTTTAGTGGCGGGCCAGTAGCCCCTATCTTAATTTTGGTTGCCCCTGTCTGCCTGACAACTTGTGTCCGGGTTTCTGCTGCCATGAAACCCGGACACAGCATTCAAAACCCGGACTGTCCGGGTGAATCCTGGACAGGTGGCAACCCTAATTACTGTGCTCACTGCCTGTGCTGACTGTAACACTGTCACGTACCTTGGTGTGAGCCTGAAGTGACGAGGAAGGCCTTCCCTTGCAGCTCACGTCTGAGCCCCACTGGAGATGGTACAGTAGTTGTACAGACAGAGAGGGGCACGAGTGCCTGTGGCTGGTATGACTGCTTGACACACTGGATATGCTGATGCTGACAACAGAATGCCAGAGGTAGCTGGTGCATGATGGCAGATCAGACAACACTGGTGTGAGGGGCTGAAGCCAGGTCAGGATAAAGTAGGGCTGCCACTTTTTCTTCAAGCGAAACCCGAACACTCTAGCGACGTGCGGACATTTTTTGGAGAGAATGAGTCATGGCTTATTCATATGTAAATAGCGCCGCCCATTTATATGTAAATATAAATGGGCGAGGCGAGGTCACAAGGCAGGCAGCAAGCAGGCAGAGTCAGGAATCAAGCTGGGTTAAACGGATATCAGGAACAGAATCACAGCTGCTGAGTACAGCTGTAGATCTCTCAGCAAGGTGCAGATGCAGGAGCCATCTTTAAATAGCCTGCCTGGCACCAAGGACAGGCATGCGCACGCTACTGCGCGTACATGGTGTTGCGCGCAGGGCCGGATTTCCCACAAGACCAACCATGGCCCAGCCTTGGGGCAGCAGGGAGTAGAGGGGCAGTGGGTAGTTGTTTTCTACATTTAGTGTTGCTTTGGCCAAGCAGAGCTAAATGTACAGCGGGGAAGCCACCGCTTGTTTTGTACAAGTGATCTTGGCGACATTGTATGCAGCCTGCAGGTCTCCCATTCTCCATGGTGGTAGGGGGGCGCGTTGAGGAACCTGGCCTTGGGGCGGCAGAGAGAATACGGCCCTGTACGGCACCGTAGCGCCGAATACACGCATGCGCATAGTTTCGTGCAGCGATCCCGGCAGAAGCTGTACTATGGGCGCTGACTGATGTACACTGACAAACACACTTCCTATGCTCGGGTTACAGCACTGACTCACCCTCCTTTTTAAGAACAATGGATAGGAGGAAGGGGTTCTGAAATCCTATCTTATCCTATCCGGATAAAGACAGTGAGTGAGTGACATAACCCTAGGATAGGAAGTGTGTTTTTGGCAGGATTACTACTACTACTTTGTAATAATTGGGTTTGCAGAGGTCTTGCAAAAGGAAATCCGGTTGCACACCGCCTTCGCTGAGAAACTTTATTGTAGCACACAGATACAGATCATCCCACCTTGGATCCTCCTCACTCTAATGCGTTTCACCCTAAAGCGGGCTTAATTGTAGAGGTCTCTAGATCTTCAGGGTGAAACGCATTAGAGTGAGGAGGATCCAAGGTGGGATGATCTGTATCTGTGTGCTACAATAAAGTTTCTCAGCGAAGGCGGTGTGCAACCGGATTTCCATTTGAGAGATAATGCTTGTGCTAGAGCAAGGACGTGCTCAGTTGGTGTACACACGCAGGTCTCATCTATGATGCTGTGAAGGAGCGGTGTAAGAGTTCCACGCCACCTGCGCATGCGCCAACGGCACATTCTGGTAATACACGGAATTGCGCTAACCCGCAAGTCAAAAACCCAACAGTATAAAAATCCATTACAGTATCCAATTTCAGTCGCTCTGATGCCCCTCATCCAGCCAGAGTAAATATCTATAATACTAAGACATCTCTGTCCCACTCTTTCCCCTCACCCTGTGACCAGGCAGTGTAAAAATCCATCACACTAACAAATCTCTGGCTCTCTGTTGCCCCTCACCCTGTGACCAGCCAGTGTAAGAATCCATCAAACTATCAAATCTCAGTCCCTCCATTGTCCCTCTGTTATCCCTTGTGCTAGGATCATCCAGTGTAGTAACTCATTGCATTCACAAATCTCCATCCCCCTGCTGCCCCTCACCCTGTGACCAGTCAGTGCAAAAACCCATGAAACCCAAACCTGCCAAAAATCCAAAATTCTCCATTATACAAAAAAGTAAAAAAGAAAAGGTTTTGGTTGGATCTACATACATGATCCAATTGTTTTCCATTCAACCAGTTCTTGCTGTAGTCTTGCTCTGCATTCTGGTCTTGTTGCCACCCATCTCATTGATGTCATCATGGCGACAATGTAACCAGCAGCCACATCATCAGGATGGG